>NC_086004.1:29972314-29997314 GCF_030014385.1 Trichomycterus rosablanca
AGCATTCAGACACAGCCGATCAGGTCTTTCTGTAGACGCCTGACCAAAGCCCGGATCCCAGCGGCTCAAAAATAATTTCATTTCTTTTTGCGTTGTAGTTTTACCGACCAAAGTGTTCAGGAAATGAGCTTTACTGTCAATAATCCAGCTACCAGGGAGGTCAGGATCCCACCCGGTCCTTCCGAAAACTACACCCAAGGTCATACGATACGCCACTGACTCATGAACACAGAACTTTATTATTAGATTAGATTTAACTTGTCATTGTGCAGAGTACAAGAACAGAGCCAATAAAACACAGTATAGCATCTAACCAGAAGTGCAAGATCGAGATTATTTACATTTAATACAGTTAAAGTGCAGACGTGACCAGATAAGTGAAATGAGGAGACATGAGTTAAAGAATATTAAACAGGTAATGTTGATTGTACAGTGTATAGACTGGTATATAATTACAGAGTAATGAAAGGTGAATACAAGTGGCTAAATGAATGAAAATAAATAAAGTATATAAGTATAGCAGATATATAATATATACATTATTGTTGTGCTGGTGTAATTAGTGCAATATGTCAGCTGATTTCGTTGTCCGTGAACGTTACATTACAGTTTTTAAGCCCTCGTGTTCAGTCTGAGTCACGCCGAGCCACAACATTACACAATAACAATGACTCTGCTTCCAGTAAGGACTGGAACGCTACAGAGTACACACACACACACACACACACACACACGTAGTTCTGTGACTAAACATCACACACTTCATACACACCTCCTCCACACAACATATAACCACATTAAGATTCTTCTCTTTTTTCCATTTCACTTCATTTTCATCAACTGCTTTATCCTGGTCAGGGTCGCAGTGCGCTAGGCTCCACCGGGAATCACCAGGCACAAGGCAGGTATACCCTGGACAGGGCGCTGAGGTGGGCTGTGGTGGGTTTGTCCACATCAGGCCCCAAAAAGGAGGGCATCAGACTCACTCACTTTCTTAACCGCTTATCCAGTTAGAGTCACGGGGGGGTGCTGGAGCCTATCCCAGCTTTTCAATGGGCGCAAGGCAAACACACACACACACACATTCACCTATTGGGAAATTCAGTGTCTCCAGTTAACCTGACTGCATGTTTTTGGACTGTGGGAGGAAACCGGAGCTCCCGGAGGAGCAAACTCCACACAGAACGGACCCGGACCGCCCCCCGCCTGGGAATCGAAGCCAGGACCTTCTTGCTGTGAGGCGTCAGTGCTACCCACCGAGCCGCCGTGGGTCCAAATCCAAATTCTTTATTGGCTGGTGCTCCTCTGAGCTATAGGGGAGACAGAAATGTGTCAGTGATGTTTTCTAGGACTCCCGGCCATGGATGGCTACGGCATTGATTCAGCAAACGCTCTGCTATTTTTGTGGCTTTATTATGTAAGGGACACAGTTTTGTTTTCATCTGCACCCCTTGAGAGACACATACCAAAATCAATCAGTATGAAGCACCCTGTCCTGTTATTTGTGGGCACAATGAGCCTTGCAAAATGTGAAATACTTCAACATTATGAATAAATTTCAGTATAAATGTCAGAGCTGAGCTAGTATGAGAAAGCATTCATCAACATCTGAGGATCCAGTATCGTTCAGGGTTAGAAATCATCCTCCGTGCACACGGTGCGAATGTGAACCACAGCCTGCGTGAATGTAATGAAGAGTTGTACCAGTGTGTTATTATATGACCGGGATTATTACACATTCTACCGTGCTATTAACTCCAGACCTGTTATTACGTTTGAAATATTACAGCTACGACTGCAGTCTAGACACTCCGGCGAAACCCAAAACACTCGTAGGGCTCACAAACACCCGTCTGAGGGCCAAAATGCACCGCCTGTGACACGCTGGCCGACGTTTTATCTCTTTAAATGGCGTTTATGTGGGCAACGTGTGTAAACAGTGGAGTCAGAAGCTCGACAGCAGTCATGACGCCAGTGTGTTCCAATTCATCCTAAATCATTTTCTCAAAACATGATAGTGGTTTGAGACTTACAGTTGGGACCATGTACAATGCAGGCAAGTAAAGGGTTGAGGACCTTGCTGAAGGGCCCAACAGTGGCAACCTTGCAGATGTGGGACTTAATCCAGCAACCTTCCAGTTACTAGTCCTGTACCCAACCCACTGAGCTACTATTTTGGTTTCTGGGATAGGCGGCTCGATGGGTAGCACTGTCACCTCACAGCAAGAAGGTCCTGGGTTCGATTCCCAGGTCTGGCGGTCCAGGTCCTTTCTGTGTGTAGTTTGCATGTTCTCCCCGTGTCTGCGTGGGTTTCCTCCGGGCGCTCTGGTTTCCTCCTACAGTCCAGAGATATGCACTCTGGTTAATTGGAGATACAAAATTACCCTAGGTTTGAGTGTGTCTGTACTCTGTGATGGACTGGCGAACTGTTCATGGCCTTTCGCCCTGTGAATTGGACCCACCGCGACCCTGAACAGCATAACGCGGTGGTAAACAGACAACGAACGAGTGAGTGGTTTCTGGGCTGAAGCGCTTAGGGGATCACATGATCAAAAATGAACACAGTCATTGGCTGGGACCTGTTTTGCATATGCAAATTAGAACGATGAATAAAGCAATCTGATTGGTTGTTAGAAGTACAATACGTCGTGCGTCATGAATATTCATGAACGCGGGTATAAATACAGCTGCGCCCACCCTCAGAGTCAAATAGCTTGTGGTTCCAGACAGAGAGAAGGTTCTCCGCTTCAACAGTGCTTGAACGGCAACCTTAGCTTCTGTCTTACACCGCCTTCAATCAACATTTCTTTAATTCGGATCGATTTATCACTAAGTAATCGCTTGTTTTCAAGTTAATCAGTTCGCACGACTTAAAACGCGTCAATCACTCGTTTGAATTCGACCCGCATTGCTAAGTGCTAACGTTTCTCCTCTCAAGAAAACCCCTGCGCATCAAAGGTAAGTCTTTAAATTGTGTTTTGTCTCTAGAGTATACATAAATATAACATAGTACAGCTGTTCTAGTCTAATCAAACGTATAAATCAATAATTAATAACGCACCGTTATAAAAACAGGCCGTAATTTTTTCCCACACTCGTATTCAGCAAACCCCGCCTCTTTGCTGGGATTGGTCAGATGTGTGTAAAGCGCTTTATGATTTGCTAGCGCTCTGCGCCAGGTTGTGATCAGCCAATCGGTAATCGGTAGGCTGGATTTGTCTGGAAACGGGTGGGTTAACGCTACGCATTTGGGACGTGGTTGCGTGGGTAACTGTAAGCTGCACAACCACGTTACACGATGTGATTACATTTAAACTGTTTAAAATGTTTAGTTTTAATTAGGATTTAACGTTTTATCATTAGTTTATTTTTTAATGCACGTTTAACATTCTGATACCCTTCTAATGTTAAATCCACACGTAAAGAGAATTTAAACCACAAACAAATACTAATCATAAATATATTATATTTTATTAAGGTAAACATTTAGAATTGAAGCACTGCATTATTTTAATGCACATTTTGTTGAGCTCAGTGTGTGTAAGTGTAATCTAGCTTAATAGTTCGAGTCCTGTATAGTGCGTTTGGTCTCAGTCTGCAGAACCAAACCCTATTATGTCATCTGCCATGCTTTATTTCCTATTTTATTATTCCCTCATTTTAATTTTACATATTTCCTACCAATTTATAGATAGATAGATAGACTGGCATTTATCTGTAGTTGCACTATTGACCTCAAGCACAACAATCAATAATTAAACTACATGCTGAGTCCTGAATCCCTGACCCCCACCCCCCCCAGCCTACACGGTTCTCTACATGTTTTGGTATGTTATGTATTTAAATCTGGTTCTGCTTCCGTTTTTACCTAAACAGAACTGTTTACACCACAAATCTGGCGAACCCTTAATGTACTCTGCCAGGTTTTATTATTATGTGCCCTGTGGAATTCTACATGTTCTGATTCGACAGGAGGAGAGTTTCATAACAGCCCTGATGAACAGTAGAGTAAAGAGCACACCAGACATCAGGAAGTCTCATTTAATATACATCTTTCTCCTGTAGCTTCGCCTGTATTACATTTGATAGGTTATTGAGAGAACTGGATCACTATTTCTGTACCGTCCTACACAACAACGTAGATTTTAATCAGTTTAATCGCTTGCTATACAATATAATTGCTATCATTCTTACTGGTTGCAAGTATAAAACCCATAAATTTCCATTAAACATGTATGGTTTTGTAATTCATGTCCTAGTTCAATAAAAAACAAGAGCAATAAGGGCCTTGCTTAAGAGCCCAGCATTGGCTGGAAACTGGAATTCGAACCCACAATTTTCCAGTTGGTACCCACAGCTCCAACCCAAAATGTTCCAGTAACGGCTCATCCTGCCATTTAAAGCTTTTTTTTATTGTAGTGTTGCACTAAACCAATGTCTCTGATTATTAACCCATAGAGAATCTGCGTAATCAATTAAAGCTTTAATTAATTAGGCTACAAGCGTTTGTGTTTGACTATAAATGATCCGTTTATAAGTGAATAATGTTGTTCGTTCCATCGTGGCCTCATTAAAGTCGGACTTTGAGCTGCAGTTCGGGTTTCTCCAGCAGCACGAGTCCTATCGCCGTGGACCAGGCCTCGTGCAATCATGATTAAGCGTTTTTGTCATGAAACGCTGATAAGAGGGGCGTCATTGTGGCGGTTTCCTGTAAAGCACAAACGGTTATGAGCGGGGAGAAATCTCCCGACGAGGTTCATAAAGAGCTCGTCAGCTGTTCTGGACGTTTGTGCATGACTGATCTCTCTGTGCTGTCTGTATTGGACACTAGTACGTTTGCTTTGGGGTTTAATTTGGCTTGCAAGTACTACTGTTTACAAACTGTAGTTTAGTGTTTTTGATGCCACACAGGACACAGTAGCGACACGAGACTTTTCCTCTGTGTGAAAATGTGAAGGGTGAGTTTATATTGTCGAATATGATCCACTCCCAGCCCCCAATCGCAGATCAAGTTAACGTGACGAATGACAACTGCGTTCACTGGTTTCCAGTAGGTGTTTCTATAATGACGCACGTTCAGTTTGTGCTTAGTCATATCACTTCCCCAAAGGATCTCACTCGGTGGATTGAGACTAACAATAATTAATCCATAGAATTACATATAATAATTATAAATTCATAAAATTCTTCACAGTAGTGAGCTGGTGTGGCTTAATTGTAAGAGCCTGTGATCCAGGGCTCCACAAATTCTTAAACATATCCGTTTCGGGGGCAAACATCAGTCAAGAAGGGCTTTTGGTGTAAAACCTGTGCCGAATTAAGTATGCAGATAAACGAGCTGATATATCGACCCTCGACGAGAGCAGCCGAAATGCATCCTTCACATTCTTTGCTGTGAGTTTGCAGTATCGTTGTGTAGAATTATTTTACCGTCTCGGTTCTGTTTGTGCGTTTAGTATAAATACACTCGTCACGTTATAAAATGAATGTTTACGTTAACACTTTGGGTGTGGTGGTGATTTTTTTACCTGATTAATTAATAGCATGAATGCACTAGTGCTACAGAGCTGAAAAGAAACCTGCTGCAGCGTTTTGTCCAGAATTTGTGTAATGCTGGTTATGATCCGTCTCCAACAATAAGAAGATCCGTACAGATCAGAAGTGCTTACGGTGCTGATATTTCATCGTTGTGTAACTTTATAGTCGGTGCATGAAGAAGTGATACAGGAAGCTTCATGTTGCGGTGCAGCTCGTGCTCTCCCGATGTTTTCTGATGACTCATTTCCTCACAAATCCAGTAGAGTCGGGGTCGGGTCATCCCTAATGCGTTTTTCAGCCAGTGGTCATGCCGTGTGTGGGGAATCCAGGATTGTGAGATAATTGTCCGCGTAGGCGCCCGGATTGCCGGTAGCAGAGCCGAGATTCGAACCCGTGAGCTCGAGATGCCTTTGGTGCGCGAGTGTTATGTAACGGTGACGTTCGTGTCTCTGCAGCAACATGAGCTCTCAGGTGAGACAGAATTACCACCAGGACTGCGAGGCCGGCATCAACCGCCAGATCAACCTGGAGCTGTACGCCTCCTACGTCTACCTGTCCATGGTGAGAGAGAGACTGGGAGTCGTTTATTCCTGTTTAAATAATGTTTTATATTTATTTATATGAAATGAAGTAAAAACAAAAACAGTTCCAGAAATGACACAATCATGTGTGTGTGTGTATATAGTGGTGTAAAACTCAAAGTATAAATGGTTTATCATTTGTTTGGGGGGTTTTAAATACGTTTTATTAAAGAGCTGTGTCTTCTGATCTGTTCCTATGGGCAGGTGCATGATGGGAGAGCGCACCGAGTTCAGTATAAATGAGCTTTGACCCCTGGTGTACGCTCGGGTCCGTGCTGCTCGGTTTTAACCCCTTATTCTCTCTCCCCTGCGCCTCAGTCGTACTTCTTCGACCGAGACGACCAGGCTCTGCACAACTTTGCCAAGTTCTTCCGTCATCAGTCTCACGAGGAGCGCGAGCACGCCGAGAAACTGATGAAACTCCAGAACCAGAGGGGAGGACGCATCTTCCTCCAGGATGTCAAGGTACGGGGAACGTACAGAGGTCATCGCCCTCATCCGGCCTGGTGTCGGTGTGTTCAGTACAGAGAGAATCCGGAATAATGGTGGTCTAATGCTCCCAGTGTTCAAATCTCACTCGGTAAATACGCCATGCTGCTCTCCAAGAGTCAGTCAGAAGGGGTGTGAGATAGTTTGATACTAAACAGTGGGGCGGTACGTGATCGGGTTACCAGATCAACTATAACTGGCCAGGTTTATTGATCCGCACCTGAGCAAGGCCCTTAACCCTCAGATTGTACCGAGTCGGTGTTAAGTTGCTAAATGCATTTCCGACCCTACTGAACACTGTCCCAGTTTAGGGGAGTGGTGGTGCTGAAGTCCAGATACCGAGGCTCCTCAGGGTGGAGTTCTTATCACTTACAGCCAGGAGCGCTGCAGCGTGACTGCCGTTTAACAGTCCAGCGCAAAGATAACGATCGTCTTCACAGAAAGAATCGTGAGGTCGGTTTTTAAGGGCAGACGTTAAGGTACTGGGTTAGAAATCAAATGGACGCCGGTTCAAGCCCCCACCCCTGCCAGGTTGCCACCGTTAGGCCCTTGAGCAATTGCTTCGGATGAAAATGTAAACGATGGCGCGGCTCACGGGTCCTTGTGTTACAGAAACCCGAGCGTGACGAGTGGGGCAGCGGCGTGGAGGCTCTGGAATGTGCTCTCCAGCTGGAGAAGAACGTCAACCAGTCTCTCCTGGACCTGCACAAGCTCGCCGCCGAGCGCAACGACCCTCACGTAAGCAATCCCCAATCTGTCTACCGGAATCACAGCTGATCATGGTGGCACTTTTAAAGATGCTCATCAAGATTTCACTTTCTGCTTCTTCTGTTCCAGATGTGCGACTTCATCGAGACTCACTACCTGGACGAGCAGGTGAAGTCCATCAAGGAGCTGGCCGACTGGGTGTCGAACCTGCGCCGCATGGGCGCGCCCCAGAACGGCATGGCCGAATACCTGTTCGACAAGCACACACTGGGTGAACACAGCAGCTAAACCCCCGACCACACTACACCCTCCAGATCAGACTCTACATTTCTTCTTCTTCTTCTGTTGTTCATCGATCTGTCGGTCCCAGAAACCCCAGCGTTCACGTTTATCTCCGCGGGTTTGCTAGTTTGCGGTCCAGCCGAAGGGGGACCACGCCCGGTTCGGTTCGGCTCGGCCTGCTTGCTCGTGAGCGTGCTTTAATTTACAGATAAACGTCGAGACGCTGGGTGATGGTATTTACAGTTTGCATGTACCTGCTTTAAAACTACGTTACCCAGAAGGCATTGCCCTCGATTTCTGAAACGATTCCTCTTTTGTTTTTGCTGATCTGACCGTCTCAGAAACCCCAGAGTTCCGCTTTATCTCCACGGGTTTGCTAGTTTGCGTTCCAGCCGGTTCGGCTCGGCCTGCTTGCTCGTAAGCGTGCTTTTAATTTAGAGGTAAACACTAAGACTCGGGATGGTCGATGGTATTTAAATGCTGCATGTTCCTGCTTTAAAACTACATTACCCAGAAGGCATTGCTCTGTATGCTCTTTTACTGTGTGTTAAACCCCAGTTAATAAACCTTAATCTCTGGATTCTGAACATTTGGTGTGTGCGCTTTTCTTTGTGTGTGTGTATAGACGTGGGTTTAAAATAAATGTGGTTTGTTATTGTTGGTAAACAGGCCACCACCCGTTCTTTCTACAGATTATAACGTATCGTTAGACCATTCATGTCTAAAACCACAATGTTTACACAGCACAACTCGGCCATAAAAAGAAAATATAAAATTGATCCATAAGTCAGTATACTATAAACAGACTCGAACCTAATACCCATCATGCCATAAAGTAATACGTGTTAAAACATGGCATTAAAATCCAAACAAACCACTTTCATGTCTTACTTTATCAGTAGTAAAGATCCTGCTTGTGTTTTCTCCTCTTTCCTGTTTGTTTTTATTATTACTCTTCACCTCTGGGTGCTCGGAGCCTATTGTGCTACCCTACTACAGCGGGTGATTCAAATCTCACTGGTGCTATCCACCAGCTGGTTGTCTACACGACTGTCCCAGTGATTCCTGGTTTAACCAGGCCCACCATGACCCTGACCAGAACAAAGTGCTGGACTAAAATGAAATTGGGGTGAAAATATTTCAGCTCGTGTTCACAAGGGCAGCTCGGTGGGTAGCACTGTCTCCTCGCAGCAAGAAGGTCCTGGGTGGTTCGATCCCCAGGCGCGTGGCGGTCCGGGTCCTTCCTGTGTGGAGTTTCCACATGAAACTTGTTTATCATTTTACAAGAATGGTCAGTTTGTTAGGAACATGGCTGCGTGTGTCGGTATCGGTCTTTGGAATTCTGAAACCTTCCAAAAGTCTCTGTTAATTGAACTAAGAAAGCAGAAACTTAAGAATTTAATGCAAATAACTAATAAAATATAAAATTTCCAGTCACAGATGTCAGTAAGAGTGTGGTCCATAGTGATACATCCTATGTGATTTGGGACACCGCCTGTAACCGACGCTTTCTAACAGCGTGACTACCAAGCAGGCTAAAAGCGGTGTGGTTAGAAAGATACGACAATCTCTGTTTACACTGAAGTGTGGAATAAACGCACGTCCACCCAGCAGCACCATTCTGATTAGATCTTCAAACTGGGCTCTTAATGGTTTTGCAGCCGGTTTACAGACAATAAATGTCCAAGTGTTTGTGAAGCTAATAACGTAAACAATACTAATACTGTACTGAGCCAAGTCGCCATTGTTTGGCCCACTTCTATTATTGAGTGGGGGTAAAATAATTCAGGGGGGTTGGAAACACTGAAAGGTCTTAATGTGCTGAACCTTTAACGTTTGTATAAAATATTTTTATAGTTTGAAATGAGCTTGTCTTGAAAATTCAATTATAATGCAGTGAATCGTCTTTGAATCTTTGTGGTAAGAGGAAGTGAAAACCAGCTCCATTTTCCAGCTCCAAGACATCTGTTTAAAGTTTAAAATAACAAGTGTCTGTTTCTGTTGAAATGAAACCTGCCAAAACCTAAAATAAATCATATGTGCGGTGATTTATTATTTCACTTCTCAGCTCTTCAGAAGTTTCACTTTTCATTACAGGTTTATAAGCAGCGAACAGAAACCTGCAACTCACAGCTGGAAAGATTTAATTCATTATTTTACTGAACATCCTGGTCAGGGTCTAGGTGTCCTGGTAAGACCTGGGTGCACATAGACCTTGAACAGGGAGCCAAGCTAAATCATATGGATGAGAAAATGTGGAGGACAAGCTAATGCAGCCTGACTGTGTACTGACACGGGCCTTGATCTCAACCCTACTGAACTGCTTTATGATGAATTAGAATGTTGATTGTGACCAATGGGGTTTATCTGTCTGAGCTCCTATTTAAAAGCTACTAATTTATAATTGCAGTGTGCCAAATTCTTTGTTTTTGTACATTATTTACTTATTTATTACAAGCTCCACAATGTTTAGTCTGATGGTTTGACATGTTGTATTGTACACCTGTATATGTATTTATTACAAATAAAGGCTTTCTATTCTATTTAGCAGTTCTTTCTGCTTTAACTGATATTATATAGTTATTTACTTTGTTTATTTATTTGTTTTTACACACAAGCTCCAGAATGTTTCGTCAGATGGTTTGACATTTACAGAATTCAACGAACGTTTATATTCAAAGCAGCTTACAGTTCAGACTAAACACATTCGAATGTTTAAGCAATATGGCAGAAGTGAGAGTGGTGATACATTCTTAATAATATGGGTGAGCAAGAACAACATCTGGTTATATGGACTGTACTCTGCTAGGTGTGAATATTTAAATGGAACAGAACTTGGGCTGCGAATGATGACGTTTCTCAAGTCCATAAGAATGCAAGTACAGAGAAGAGCACAGACTGAGGAAGCAACCAATAGCTGATCTGTTGCTGCACAGTTTGTGTTAGTCGTCGTCTAGTCCTTCATCAGTGCAAAAACTGATTTGTATTCATAACTTCAGTAGCATTTAAAGTATTCAGCATATTAATAACTTCAATAGCATTTAAAATAATCAAATTGCTCCAAAACAAGTTGTATTTTATCAAGTGTAACTCACATTACATACTACAACTCTTATACTGACACTTTCACCCTTTATTACATAATAAAAAACTGATTTTTATTCATAACTTGTATTAAATGTCTTGAGAATATTAAGAAAACTGACAAAATAACGTTGAAGGAACATTCTAATAAAACATCCATACAACCAAAATGGAACGTTAAAAGAACGTTCAGAGGACCTTATTTAAAATGTTCTTTAAAGGGAACATTACAATGTTCCCACAACCAAAATGGAACGTTTGGGGAACGTTCTCAGAACGTATTTTTGTTAGCTGGGAGACACTAAATTGTCCATGACTGTTCGATAAAACCTTGTGAACTGATAAATCTTGTGTAGTGAGTAACTACCGTTCCTGTCATGAACAGAACCAAAGTGTAAAACATGACGTTAAAATCCTAATAAACAAACAAATCACTCAGGTTTCTATACATAATGGATTTGGTTGTTGATGTGAAGACGTCAGATGTTCACAAACTTTTGGTTAGGGTGGGTGTGTGTGGCAGAGCTGGGATTCGAACTCTCAACCTTTCAATTGGATAAGAGCTTTGGGCTGAGAGTTCGAATCCCAGCTCTGCCATGCAGCCACGGTCTGGTTATTGAATATCGTGTGCCACCTAGTGGTGAGAAGAGTGAATCGTACATCGTAAACATGGGTTATGTATAGCCCGATGATCGGTACATCAGATTTATAGGAATAATTCAGCCAGAAATAAACGTATAAAATCGTATTCAGATAATAATCAGCGAAACACAGAGTCACCACATCTTAAACTTTATTGAATAAATGTATAAAAGTACATATTAATGAAATAAACAGTGAATAGGCTGCAGGTACAGCTGCTTGTACAGGTCTGCAGAAGCGGTCTGTATTAGCAAATACGTTTGTTTGTTTAACGATGGCTACAACTGTCAGAACACTAAATAAAAACTACATACTAAATATAACACCAACATTAACAAAACAAACGGAATTAAACGACATTTTAAGGCATTCTGTTGGAATACTAATGAAATTGCGATTGTAAGAGAGTCAGTCATGGCGAGTTGAACTAGTCCCTCATGTTTGTCAAACTTCAGATTAATAAAATATTTACGGTATTTATTCTTATTTAATATCAGTCAGTGCTGTATTGAAGCACTTCTGTCTACAAACAAAGTGCCACATAATGAATAAAGACGTTTTGGAATCATATTTGACCACAAACTTCGATCATATAAACAAACACAAACATTAGCATTAACGTTAGCAATGTGCAAGTCTAGCAAGTGCAAATGAGAAGGAACTCCAGAACCATCATGATGGAGCTCAGAGGTCCAGACTCGGTCCTGTCCTTCATATTTAACTACATGTGATCTGGACAAGATCACGTACGAGCTCACGGACATGAAGTTCCACGTCTAACACTAACTACTATACAGATTCTGAGGTCTTGTTGTCCATGTAATGGTCCACTGATATCTTGGTTAGATGAGCTACATCACAGCACAACTGGTCTCCTGGTTCTCCACAAATCCCTGTAAAACAAACAAAGTGCTCCTTCAGTCACAGCTGCTGACCTCTGCAGCTTCATTTACTTTCTTATGATGAACTGAACTCATCTCTTAGGTTCTCCAAAGTTCAACACATTTAAGAAGACCGATTTAATTGCTCTGAATGCTCTTTGACTGAATGTGCCAGTCTTTACCACACAGATAGACCTCACAAAGACATTTACCATTTACAAGTTACCATTTCGTCTGGTTGAATAATTGAAAATAAATGATTCACAGGTTTCTTATGTGTTGACATGGCGTGTTGCACAAGACTGACGCTGCTTTAACACGGGGTTTGGATACTAACACACAAGCATGAAGCTCAAGGCAACGTGCAAAGCAGTACTAATATACACTGACCAAAAGTATGTGGACACCTGACCATAAGCTTGTTGGACTTCCCATTATAAAACCATGAGCATTAATAAGGAGTTGCCCTTACTTTGCATCTAACAGCTTTCATTTGGGAAGGATATCAACATGATTTTGGAGAGTGTCTGTGAGAATGTGTGTCCATTTAGTAAAAAACATTTGTAACGTCAAGTACTGATGTTGGATGGGAACGCCTGGCTCGCAGTTGGCATTGTATCTCATTGTCAGAGTGAGACTCAACCCATAATAGGCCACTGTGCCACCTAATGCTAATGCCACCTAATCGTTTTCTCTTGAATAACTGATTTGTACATACCTGCTAGTATTCAGTGTGAATGAAACACATAGACTCAATAATTAAGGGTGTCCACATGCTTTTGGCCACACAGCATAACGTTCAGTAGCCGGGTGAACTGCAGCAGGTTCCATGCACACACATCAGCACTAAATCTACACCAGCATGTTCAGGTTCTCACCTACAGCTCCGACAGCCTCGTCAGGACAGAGCGCAACATTTCGTTTTCTTTCTTTTAGGCTTCACATCACAAAAAGAGTTAGAAACGTTAGCTACGGATCCGGATACGTACTGGTTACCGATAACATAAAAGATCTGGGGTGTGACGACTGTCATCGGGCGCATCTTTTCACCTGGCAGCAGCAGCAGCAGAGTTTCACTGTGCTCACAGCTCATGGTACAGAGATCCGTATTGTGCACGGAGAGCCACGCTATGAACTCTGTAAATACCCCACTAAAGAAGCTGCCTCAACCAGAAAAGGCTGCAACTGCACAGCAGCCACGAAACCTGTAAGCAATATTGTGCCTGTTTGGGGGCCCGGCCAGTTCGATAGTACTACCTGGAATACAAACTCAAAGCTTAATAGCACCCAGAACACTTAGAAACTTAGATCTAGAAAGTTCTCAATGCCTCCAGATATAGTTGGTGACCTCTATGTGCCCAAATAAATAGGGCTAGTCTGCACCCTTTTAAAAAGTACATGGAACAGTATCGTCATGTCAAGGTTCCAGCAGCAAGGAGGTTCATTCTAGAGACACGGCCAACTGTGCTCACTGATGTTGTGAATAAACGAGAGGCACCACCGGAACAAAAACTGTCCTGTATTGTGGTGCATGGACTAGGATACGGACAGTATCATGGTATTAATGTATCGTCACACCCCTGCAGATTATTCTGGATGGGTAGTGATGTTAGATATTCCAGTTGGGATTCACCTGTCTGCGGAGGCGAATCTCTGATCCCACTGCACTCTCTTCATCCAGGTCCTCATCATCCTCTCCATCGGTTCCACCCTGCAGCCTCACCACACACCTCTCTGCGGTCTCCTACACACACACCAATATTTCAACATCTTTATTCAAATCAGCACGATGGCACAACATGGCAAAAGTATGTAGACGCAGGACGACGAGTTTGTCCGACATCCAGTTCCAACTCATCAACATTAATATGGAGAGCAACCACCTGAACCCTGGGGCCTGTACTGTTCTGGAAAGGTTTACCACAATATTTTGAAGTGCAACTGTGGGAATTTGTGCCCATTCAATCAAATAAGCATAATGTAAAACGAAAAGGCCTGGCTCGAAATCAAAATTCACCCCAAAGGTGTTCAGTTGGGTTAAGATCAGGGATTTGTGCAGGCCACTGCAGTTCCTTCAGACCAAACTACTTCTTTATGGACGCAACTTAATGAACTTAATAATTAGGTGGGTGGCTATGTGATGATCACATGAGTACATCTTACTTCATGTCGTGGATTGAGAAGACAGACCCGGACATCACTCATGGGCCCCCATGTCATGCCGCTCCTCAGGACCAGGTCAGTCGGGGGTCTCTGCTCCACCTGAGCTCCTGCAGACCAGATCTGAATAAAAACAAGACATCACAGAGTCCTTCATGAACCACACAGTTGGGATGGAGCAAATTAAGACCAGGATAACAGTGGTGTGTGTGGAACATGAATACTGGTTGCAGATAATCTGTACCGTCACGGTCTGTCCAGCACCCAGGACACACGAGGTTGGAATTCTGAAAGTGACGTCCGGAACGCCTGTTTGGCTTCGTCTGACCACCCAACTTCCCAATGACTGATCCTGAAACGACAAGAAATTCAACCTCATTCACAAAAATTCCTCAAACATCTCAGTTGTGACATCACAGTTCTGATCACTGCGAGAAGATGGAGAAGGTCCGACCATCTCAGAGCTGTTCCTGAGCCTGATGAAGTTTCCATCCAGGTCGATCTCGTCGATGGATACACAGCCGCGTGCAGACGAGTGCTGGGACATTTTGAAGCTGGGGGAGAACCCTGTACCCCCCTCGTGTTTGCGTTTCTTGCCCCAGGCTTTGCGCGCGCCCTGTATGTGGGTACGGGTGATGGGCACGTGATGGGCAGGACTCGGGGAGAGATTCATTCTGTGAAGACAAAAACAAAGACTCAAAACAGCAAAACATGATGCTGGTACAAAGAAAAACCCCTGAAACGTGAGACGTGGTCCTACCGTTTCTCCTCTCCCTCTAACATCTTGCGGTAGGCGTTGATCTCCATGTCCAGCATGAGTTTGACATCCAGCAGACTCTGGTACTCCTCCAGCTGTGCCTGCATCTGCTGCCTCATATCAGCCATCTCCTGCTCCTTCTGAGAGAGACGCTGGTGTCCGAGCTGCCTCTCCCGGTCCAGAGCTCGCTCCAGATCCTGAACCCTCGCCTCCAGCTCTCGATTCTTCCAAAAAAAAAAAAAAAAAAAAAAAAAAAAAAAAAGAAATAATGAACACTAAATAAAGAAAACTCACCCTCACAGCCACTATTCTCACCAAATAGACAGCAAGATAAGCACATTTTCAGGTGTGGTCTTAATGTTTTGGCTAATATGTCTAAATATTATAATCAGAAATGCAGCATGATTTCAGTTTCTGCACAAAATTGTCACCAGCTCAACGTAATTACAGTCTGAACCGTAACAGGTCAAAAACACGTTGTATAAAGGTGTAATATAAACAATGTACCGATTTCTGCAGACCGCCGATCATCACAGACTGAGATTCCACTTTTGTTCTCGTCTCCTCCAGCTCTTCTCTGGTCGAAGTGGCGTAATCACTGTTCTTCAACGCCACCTGCTTAGCGTTCTCCAACTGCAGCACAGAAACAAAGAAATGCATCACGTTTAATTGTCCTTGCATGTGCAGCGTAAATCACATTGTTTCCTTTATTTACTGAACTGCTGGTAGCTTTAACACCCCGACTGTTACAAACCACATTTATTTCAAGGACTGTTCAAACTGATCAAATTTCAAATGTATTTGTATAGCGCTGTTTACAACAACTGACACACCAAAAAAAACCTTATAATTACAGGAAGAAACCTTAAGAAAAACCAGACTCGGCAGGAACCTCCATTCTCCTCGTGGCCTGGAGAATCATTTGAATGAATAGTATTTACACAAATCATAAATACACACAATTAATTTGAACTAAAAGTTATAATTAGCCAAAAGAATAAACAAGCAATTTGAGTTCTTCATTAATCAGTCCAGTCTTTAATAAAGTCAATACTTACTAGTCATCACAGTGGAGAAATTGTAGCACCACTATTCTTTACAGAACAGCTTTAAATCAGCTAAATTTCAACTCTAGCTTTAAATTTGCTTTTTTATTTGCTAAATACCTGTTTAGTGAAAACATGCATTACAGGATAATATGACACTGTATACATACACAGGAATACATTGACACTGTACCTTAGCATTAAAGGTGCGGTCCATGTCCTCTTTGTACTGCTGGATCTGGGTCTCGTGCTCCTGTCGAAGCTGCTGCAGGGCGTCAGCTAACTTACTCTCGAACTCCTTCTGTCGGCCCGAATCCACCTCCACCAGCCTGCTCTCGTACCGACTTCTCATCTCACGCACTTCCTGCACACCAAATCACCAACGAGAACGGGAGAGTAGCTTTAGTACCCTCTAAAATATCAGAATAATGTCGGTCTGTTCTGGAAGGTGCAGCAGGACAGTCATGAGAAGAACCTGAACCCCATGGTGGATTTAAAATCTAAAAAACAGGTCACGTTTCTTTCCTTCAATACTTTTAAACTCACAAACACACACAAATATACGACTAGCCTGCCAATTCTGATTATTTTAATTTGTTGCTTTGTAACACAATCCAACAATTTTAAATGAAAAGAAGAAAATCTTTGGTTTAATGATGAGACACTGAAAATAAAAAATGATGCTTGATTTATTCTATTCATTTTTTCCACACATCAATAAACAGGATCTTTTCTTTCGTATCAATCAGCCAACGTAAATATTCTGTATTTATAAAAGGAAGTCGTAGAAATAAACACAAACAGAACTGATGACGTCCGACCTGGTCGCTAAGCTGCTTCTGAAAGTCTATCTGCTCGTTGAGGGTCTGGATCTGGTTCTCTGCGTCCACTCGCCCGAGCATCTCAGAATTGACCTGAGCTTTGGCGTTCTGCAGCGCGGCGTCCAGCTAAACAAAAAGAGTGTTAGATTAATTTGAATACACACAAAATATTCAGAATATAAAAATCCACCTGCTTTTAAATGACGACAGCTCATTTACTGGCTTATTTGGTCCCGTAAGTTAATTTTGGATTAATTAATTAATTAATTAATTAAGGAACCCATTTAAAAAACCCTTCTTTCCACCCTCTGGCACGGCCATTTGTGCCTGTTGGACGCCCAGTAAGGCAGATAGCACAACCGAGGCTCAAACTCCAGAGATTTCATTGGTACAGTGTGGTTGGTTCATTTAAGAACATTTTAACAATATCAGTAAATCATTTAGCACCATTTATTAGTGAAATTCACTTCTGAATGTACTTTTATGGTACTACCATGAAGAAACCTTCATTACACCTTCATTTGAAGAGTACCAAGCAGAACAAAGAACCAATAATTTTGTGATATACATTAATAACATGCTATATAATTACACACAGTGGAACTCTGGCCTCATCATTCATCCCTAAAACCAACCCTCGGTTCACCTTCACCAGCTGAAACTCACGTTATCCACTTGTGCTCTGAAATCAGCCACATCGTTCTCCAGTCTGCGGTTAGCTGCTAGTAAATTAGCATAATCTGCTTCTTTGGAATTGAGAGCAGCTTCCAGGTTCCTCCAGCGTTCCTCGGCGTGGCTCAGCTCGGCTTCCTTCTTATTGTTCCTGTGAAGCAAAGCCAAGAACTTTAGATTCTCACCAGTTAGTGTCCCTCAAATGAATAAATAAAGACTGGATGTTTTCTCTGATTGTTGCTGACCTGTTTACGTTTCTGGTCATAAAAAAACCAACAGTCACACCGGCTCTTTGTGGATAAAATTAAATACCAAGACTTAATGTGCAAATGGGTGAAAATTCGGCTCTAGTGCTACAAGCAGAAGATATCAAGGTATCATAACACTGTAGCCGCTAAGCAAAGGAGTCTGCCATGTTTTCAGTTGTGAGTGAGGTTCTTGTGGGGTTTTTAGAACGAACCAGCCCTGTTTTCTTTTTTGGTACACTTGCTCAGTGTGAATTATACAGTGACAGTTGGTGGTGGGGTCAACTTTATACATAACTTAACTAACAACTCTCCCGAAATTAAGCTTTTACCCCTTCTTGGGGGTTCAAGTATTAGTTAACAGGGTCAGACCTCTTAACTGATACATGAAGTGTTGTTTTACCTTTTTTTAGGGGGTCCGAATATTAATAAACAGGGTCAGTCCCCCTAATTAATACTCAGTGTCGTTTTAACTCTTTATTTTGGAAGGGGGGTCCAAGTATTAATTAACAGGGTCAGACCTCTTAACTGATACCTAAAGTGTTGTTTTACCCCTTTTTTTTATACTTGAAGTGTTGTTTTACCTCTTTTGGCGGTCCAAGTATTTATTTGGAGGGTCAGACCCCTTAAATAATACTTGAAGTGTTGTTTTACCTCTTTTTGGGGGGTCCAAGTATTAATGATGAGAGTCAGTGGCCTTAATTAATACTTGAAGTGTCATTTTACCTCTTTATTTTGGAAGGGAGAGGGGTCCGAGTATTAAATAACAGGGTCAGACCTCTTAGTTAATACCTTAAGTGTTGTTGTACCTCTTTCTAGGGTGTCCAAGAATTAATTAACAGGGTCAGACCCCTTATTTAATTCTTGAAGTGTCGTTTTACCTCTTTATTATCTTAATTAATACTTGAAAGGGGGCCAAGTACTAATTAGGAGGATCAGACCCCACATCTCTCCTAATTCGAACCATGCACTTGCTTCAATCTCTCTGATTCTGTCCTCCACATATTTCCACTTCACTTCCAACAGTAAGATCGAGTGCTGTGCGTGAATACCGTTAAATACCGATACCGTGATATATTGTAGTGAGCTTGTCCTGTCCTACCTGGCCACCAGTTTGCGGTGGTCCTCACACAGTTGGCTGTACTCGATCTGGAGCCTGGCTCTCTCGTTGGCGGTGTGGTCCAGGGTTTTCCTGGCGTCCGCCAGTTCGGTCTCGTACAGCAGGCGAACGTTCTTCAGCTCCCGCTCCGTGCTCTCCTCCTTCTCCTCCAGGATCAGCCTCGTGGAGGTCTTCTCGTTCTCCAGCTGCCGGACCCGCTCGATGTAGTTGGCGAGCCGGTCGTTGAGCTGTCGCAGGTTCTCCATCTCCTGCATGCGGCTCAGCCGGGTCGGGCTCACCGAGGACGGGGATTCTCCGGCAGCAGCGGCCGCCGAGGTGCTGCGTCTCCCCCCGGTGCGCACCGAGCGCCCGGCCCCGCTCTCCGGAGTGGATGTGATCATAGCTGCTGGGTTTCAATCTCCTTTGTGTTTTTGCGCCTTATTTCACACTTTGCGCTCAGACAAACTCCCAAACTGCACAAAAACACACCAAAAAAACTACCGAGTCATCACAAACACACACTCAGCACTGAGAATCCGGGCTTTACCTTCGGTTCCGGGGCGCAATCCAATAAAATAATAATAAAGTAAATCTAAAACATGTGGAATCGAAAGAAAATCGCGCGTTTGTGATTATTATAGGAGGTTTATTATAGCGCGCAGCTGCAGTTTGTGGACTGATGGCACGGAATGGGCGCGGTGACGTCACAACACAGGCATCAAGACACGTGGTGGGTGCAGGTCTGGATTTAAAGGACCTGTTCCCACAAATTGATGCAGATTTGAGCAGGTTCTCATCCTATTTAATACCAATATATCATATGACCAGGCGCATCTGTGTTGTTCTGTGTATGTTTGAGTGTAGCAGGTGTAGCAGTGTGGTTGGGGTGGTTCCTCTTTCCCTCCAGTCTTTTATAAGTGGACACTTTTTTTATGATCACAGGACGTTGACAATGAAGTTTAAAATATGCCAACATCTCAGCAAGGCTGATGAATGCAGGACAGAGGGGTGACAGAGGGGTGACAGATCAATGCACAGGTTAAGGTCAGTAATTGTATACCCACAAGGTTCATCTGTACGGTAGCTGAGGCTAAAATAATCGATAAATGAACGGACGTACCACGTAGGTGTTCCTAATAAAGTGCTCAGTGAAACCACCAAGCAATGAGTTCCCACAAACAGCAGATGGAGGCAAAATTCAGATCATGGTGATAAAACACATCAGGTTTCAGGTGTTAAACATGTCCAGACTGGACCAGTGACATCACTGTGTCTGCCAGTCTGTGGAATATAGCAGAACCTGATTCGGACACAGTGACATCACTGGTCCATTTGCCTCTGGTTCTTTTTTTTTTTTTAGAAAATGTGTAGGAAATAAAACAATGGAATTTTTTTTAAAAGCTCTTCTCACTAAGTCACTTTCTAAGTGACCGTATCCTAATCAGGGTCTCAGGGGGTACTGGAGCCCATCCCGGCTCTCAGTGGGCACAAGGCACACAGAAACATCCTGGACAGGGTGCCAGTCCATCGTAGGACAGACACACCAACGCACATACACATTTAATGGCAATTTTCGTATCTCCAATTAACCAAGTTACAGTATTAGGATTTTAAAGCATACTCTAGCCACTTCACCTACTGGCATGCAAGTAAAGTACCTGGAGAAATACCTCGTATAGCAAAACAACTACTACTGTATCATGCCAGCCTGCCGTGTCCATGCTGGCTGGTGGTGAAGGAGGTGGAGGCGCAGATTGATAGAAAAAGCAGTTCTAAGAAAACTGCACTTCAAAAGCATTCTCCGCACCTAATCAATCGTTTCTCACTAGACCTGGGGACAGGCTCTCCATTATGTAAGTAAGTGTGTGTGTTGCGTCCAGTGATGGACTTGGTGTGCCACTATACCCAGATTAAAACCATCTATGGTTTGATCCTCAGTAGCTCTTCTGCTGGTCGGTATCAGATGCCACAACCTTTATGTCCTCATGTCCTGCTGGCAGTTGGTGGCTCGTCCTTGGATTACTATGGGTGGGGACTGCCTGTTACACCCCTTGCTGTTTTAGAGATACTCAAACCCAGTCGCCTGACCATGAAGATCTGGTCCTTATCAGAGTCGCTCAGGTCTTCATGCTGATCAGATCTGCTGCAATGAACACGTGAACTACGAGGAACCTCCACCAGACACACCAAGATCACCAGCATTGTGCACATTTTTGGGGGTGGTTAATGTTTTGACTGTAGTTGTTAAAATATAAAATGTAAAGGATCATGATGTCAGAATGATGAAGTGAATTTAGTGTAGCTGCAGGATGTTCTGATCACCAGCTGATGTTTATTAAACCCACAGACGTCCATTTCCACGGCCAACTTCTACTCTTCACCTCCTAATATCCTGGCGACCAGTCATGCCCTGTGTGTGTGTGTGTGTGTGTGTGTGTGAGCTTCATATCCTGTAATACGACATACAGCTACATTCTTAACACACATCCAAAAAAGTACCCAAACTGTATGGCCAGAAGTATGTAGACACCTCTTTTCATTACTGAGGTGTTGCACAGCTCCTGGCTCCAGGACAAGTTGTAGCCTAGTGGTTAAGGTACCGAACTAGTAATCAGAAGGTCGCTGGTTCATGCTTCACAACTGCCAGATTGCTGCTGTTGGGCCCTTGAGCAAGGCCCTTAATGTTTTGGGGATAGGATGCACAAACTGAAATAAATAAACACGTCATCTTAACCATCACGCCCTCATAATCCTCTCCTGAAGTTTCCACAGTGAGGAGGTTCTAGCCCAGTATCCTAATTCTCACCCCTCTCCTCCTCCTCCTCCTCCTCTTCCTCCTTCTCCCCTGTGTGGAGGGATCTGGTCGCCTAGTGGAGCAGCAGCAGCAACAGCAGCACAAACCTGAACCTCAGAACCTCCCTCACATCACACAGATCCACCAACACGCTCCGGATCCACCCGACTGGACTTTACACTCCCGCACATCAGATCGGATCAGATCGGGACAAATCGGAACACATCGGATTAGATCGGAACGGATCGGATTCGCTCGTATTTCTGCGTAACTTCTCCGACTTGCGGCTCTTTCCTGCGCAATAGAGACGCAAAATGTGAAAGTGCGCGTGACTTCCACTCGGGACCGAAAGGTAAGAGGTCCTTCCCTTACGTGTTTGCTCTCAGTCTGATGTCTGTCTGATCTGATCTGATCTGATCTGATCTACTTGTTTATATCCCCGCTGGTCTGATGATCAGAAGTGATGCGCAGATCAGCGTGATGTGGAGTATTATCAGTGCAGCCCGTTTAACGCATTGCTGATTTTTAACGCGTGCTGATCGATCACAGTGTGGTGTCGGTGTTGCCATGCAGGACTGCATTCGTGACCTGTATATCGAATCCAGATAATAAAATGGAAGTGTTATTATCAACCTGTGTGGGGAGGATGAACTGCAGGAGGTTCTGATATTTGATGCAAATGAGCGGTGCGCTTAATATAAATCATTAGTTTGTTTATCTACCCAGCAACTAGCACACAACCACCTCACAACCACCTCACACAACCACCCCACAAACACCATGTATCTATTACACAACCACAACACAGCCACCTACCTCACAATCATCACACAATCACCGTACAATAACCACACAACCACCCCACAGTCATCACACAACTATCATACAATCACCTCACAACCACCTCAGTCATCCAAAACTACCACACAACCACCACGTAACCACCATGCCACTACCACACAACCACTATGCCATCACACAATAACCTCACAGCTACAACACCACTACTACACAAACACCACACAACTACCACGCAGCCATCACACAATAACCTCACAATCATTACACCATGCAACTACCACACAACCACCACGTAACCACTATGGCACTACACTCAAAAACCGTACAAGTACCACACAATAACCTCACAGCCACCACACACCTTACAATCACCAGGCAACTATTATACAACCACCTCAAAATCAGCACACAACAAACCAATGACAGTTAGAAAACCTTATTTGCTTTACCTTAAACCTTGTGCAGAGAATATTTTAGGTCACGTGTCTGTGTGGGTGCCTGGCCGGCTGATAGCAGAGCTGAGAATGGAACTCCAGAGCTCAAGATCTCAGCGCTGATGCTCCCACCTCATAGTGGTACAAGCCAGCGTACCACGACTTTTGGTAAATTCGGATGTTTTGCGTAGATCTGTGCACGGAAACGTGCTCAGTGCTTCTAGGGGAAGTTGTAGCCTGTTGGTTAAGGTACTGGATTAGCAATCAGAAGGTTGCCAGTTCAAGCCCCACCACTGCCAGGTTACCACTGTTGGGCCCTTGAGCAATGCCCTTACCCCTTAATTGCTTACATTGTATACTGTCACAGTGCTGTAAGTTGCTTTGGATAAAAGCATCTGATAAATACTGAAAATGTAAATGTTTCTCTCTCCACAGGTTGAGACTCGGCTACACCTCGCTGGATTTGGGATAAAAGCATCATCGTAACCATGACGATTTTGGTTTTGGCGTTGTGGAGGATGAGCACGGCACTGGGTTTCTTCTCTGGAGTTCAGGTAGGACCAACGTCAGCCAGAAACTTTTGGAAATGCTCGGTTGCTTTGTAACAGGAACGAGTAAAAGTGGAGCCTCATCTACTGAATCCCGAGGCCACCTGTTTTGTTTTACCTGGTCAGGGTCGCGGAAGGTCCGGCTTCCCCGGAATCGCTGGGGGCAATGAGTTAACCAGCTCCGACGAGGCACCAGTCCGTCATGGATTATCGACCTCAGGAGACACCGCCGATCATGCCTGTATGTATCAGTATGTAGACGCCCGACCGGCTGATAGCACCGCTGGTCGGTTCAAGCGCGAGGTTTGTGTGTAAGTGTTGCACCACTGCTGAGCTCTTGAGCTCTCAAGCTGTCCTATCGACCTTGCTGGGCGCCCACCAGGCGCCCAACAGGTCCATGGGATGGTGAAGCACCTGATATGATAGTGTGGGTGCTGCACAGCACCAAGGATCCTAAGAAACTGGGTTGAATCTTCACATCCAGTCAAAGTCTGTAAGGAGTTTTGTTTCCTCTTAGCTTATCATCATGCAGAAGGTGGATTGACTGCTCTAAACCGTAAGAAAATATGTAGCGGGGTGTACCTGCACCTGTGTTTCCAGTTGGCGCCAGAGCCACTGTGACCCTGACCAGAATGAAGCGGATAGTGTAAAGTAGAAATGAGCTTTTCCATGGATCAAAATTTCATTGTGTGTCTGTGGGAATTTGTGGCCATTCGGTCAAGGAGTGTTTGTGAGGTCAGGCACTGAAGTTTGATGTGAAGGCCTAACTCACAGTCAATGTTCCAATTCATCCCAAATGAGTCTAATGGGTTTAAGATCGTCTTTTAGACAAGACAAGCTGTTTTGTGTACAGGGATACAGCCATGCTAGAATAGGAAGGGACCTTCCCTAAACTGTTACCACACAGTTGGAAGTGCTCTATTCACAGTCACTTAGTCATAAATAGACCAGAACTATTTTTTATAACCATGATCAATAGTTTCAGGCTTTGCTGATCAATAATCTCTACATTCAGCTCCACCTTTACTGTTCCACCTTAAGAGCGTAACAGTTTGGGGAATCCCCCTTCCCATGTCAGAGAGGAAGCTGGTACAGCAGCATCTCCATTTAATTGGCCGTAGATCTGAATAACAGCGTCCACAAACTTTTGGCCGTGCGGTGAATCACAGAGTCGATTGTCGTTCAGCTGAAACCTGATTCCAGATTTAACGCCTCTGTGTTCAGGACGGAGCAGCGAGGTGCCAACTGTTCCTACAGCACACAGTAAAGTGGCACCGGTGCCAGTTATATATAGTGGAGAGAGATGTGGCACACACACACACACACACACACACACACACACACACACACACACACACAGAGAGAGAGTGAGGACATTGAGGACGGGCGGTTGCTGGGTGTGTGTTGATTGTAATTTG
>NC_086004.1:29999814-30024814 GCF_030014385.1 Trichomycterus rosablanca
AAAAAAAAAAATAATGATAATGATAATGATAATGATAATAATAATAATAATAATAATAATAATGATAAAATTAATAATTAATAATAATAATAATAATAAATTATTAATAATAATAATGATAATAATAATAAAATTAGTAATAACAATAATAGTAAAATTAATAATAATAAAATAATAATAATGATAATAATAATAATAAAATTAATAATAATAATAATAATAAATCAACAATAAATCAATAATAAATCAATAATAATAAATGATTATTAGTAATAATAAATCAATAATAATAATGATAATAATAATACAATTAATAATAACAATAATAATAATAATAATAATAATAATAAATAATAAAATTAATAATAATAATGATATTAATAATAATAATAATAATAATAAGAACTAATAATATAATCATGCTGATCCTGGATCACAGTCAGGGTCACGATTCATCTCAAAGTTGTCGGATGGGTTTGAGCTCAGGACTCGGACTCGTGAGCTGTTGTTGCTCCTTAAGATTTCTGCTTCATAATAACGGCACTTGCACTTTACGGGGCAAATCTTAGGCACACTGTGCCATCTGTGCCCACCAATTTACCACCGGGCAAAATGACCTGCACAGAGCCCTGGTCTTAATCCTGTTAAATACTTTTCGGATGAACTGGAATGTTGATTATGACCTGACAAACGGGCACTGATTCCCACAGGCACACTCCCTGGTGGAAGGCCACGGGGCAGAGCAAGGATACGCCAAACTCCTCACATACAGTTCTGGAGGCGAGCATGAAGCCCTACCAGCCGTGCCAACGTGCCACCCTGGATCAGACATCGAATATTCATCATCTGTTCAGGCAGCGGAATGATCATGATTATTCAGCCTCTGTAGATGAGGGACGGATCCGGCCCCCGACCGGGGCCCCTGAAACCCAAAAAATCCTTGAAAGACGTGAAACAGCGGAGTGAAATCAGGCACGACGCCCATCCCACATCTGCTTCCCATAAAGCGCCGAGCCAGCCCAGCGCAAACGAGCATCACAGAACTCAATCCTGCGCGTCCTGCCATCGCCAGCCGTGGACCCGCTCACCCTGCGACTCGTCTCCGTTAGCGACGGTGCCGAGGGGGATCCGGCGGGACGGAGCGGGGGACAGAAGTATCGGGACGTCATTTCTGATTATTAACTCGTGTTCCAGCTCCGACCGTTACTAACAGGTGTAATGAATCAATCAAAGGAAGGAAATGATACGCTTCCGACTTTGCACAAACAGTTTAGGGAAGGACCCTCCCTGTTCTGTTCCTGCATGACTGTGCCAAGTTGCACGAAGCACGCTCTATAAAGACGTGAAGTAAAGCTTTCTTGAACGACGTCAGTGCCCCAGTCATACAAACGCTGTCATATTTCACTGAACAGGCACAAATCCCCACAGACGCACTTCAAAGTCTTGTGGGAAGCTTCTATTTCCAGTACCAAGGGTTCCGGTTCTATTTGGTGACCTCAGCCTCACTCAACAGCTCTGGGATGAATCGGAACATCGACTGAGCATCAGTGCCCAGACGTACAAATACAAACGCTGTCATATTTTGAGCAAACGGGCACAAATCCCCACAGACACACTTCAAAGTCTTGTGAGAAGCTTCTGTTTCCAGTACCAAGGGTTCTTGTTCCATTTGGTGACCTCAGCCCCACTCAACAGCTCTGGGATGAACCGGAACACCGACTAAGCATCAGCGCCCAGACGTACAAATACAAACGCTGTTATGTTTTGACTGAACGGGCACAAATTCCCACAGACATACAGCTAAACTCCTTTAGCAAAAGGTAAAATATATATAGAATCAATAATATTGGGACATATCCTGACCGTGAGCTTGTTGAACGTCCCATTTTAAGAACAAACCTCTGTGTGATCTCTTCTGTAGTGTGTCTGTGGGAATTTGTGCCCGCTCAAAAGATGACAGCATTTGTGTGGCTGGTCATGAAAGCCTCAGTTGATGTTCCGGTTCATTCCAAACACTCAACAGCTCTGGGATGAACCGGAACATCGACTGATTGATCAAACGCTGTTATATTTTGACTGAACGGGCACAAATCCCCACAGACACACTTCAAAGTCTTGTGAGAAGCTTCTATTTCCAGTACCAAGGGTTCTCAACAGCTCTGGGATGAACCGGAACATCGACTGATCGATCAAACGCTGTCATAGTTTGGCACAATGGGCACAAATCCCCACAGACACACTTGAATGTCTCGTTGCTGATGTTCTAGATGAAAAGATCACACAGACGTCTTTATTTTAATACCATGTACTTTTGAAACAGGCTCATGCTCAGGTGTCCGAATACTTTTGGCTGTATAGTGCACCATGCCGGTGTCTCCCTGCCCCCCTCCGGTGCCCCCGCTGGATTTGGGCTGGTGAAAGGCTCATTCATAGCGGCGGTACAGTGTGTCCATTCACTCCGGGTGGATGTAAACACACCAGCTCTGGATTTGCACCTTCTGCGCCGCTAATCAACCCGACCGCATCCGCCAGCGCTCTATCACTCCGCTAGCTCCCCCCGTTCCCCCATCCCGCCGGCGGATCGGATCGGATCTGCTTGTATTAAACCCTTTATTCGTGCTGTCGGGCGGGGCGGGGCGAGGCGGGGCGAGGCGTTAGGGTCGGTGCCCTCGTACCTGCTGCACGTCTGTGCCAGTTCTGCATCATCTGGTCTTCTGGTCCTGGGGCTTGAGTGTGTTTATCTCCGGCATGTCACACGAAGCCAGTCTGAGCTAGTTTAAAGTGGACGCCTGACCGTGAGCTTGTGGGAGCTCTCTCCCTCTTCCTTTCCCTTCTACAACAGTCTCAGCTCCTCTGGGCAGCTTTGCACACGTCTGTAGTGTTTTGTTCATGTTTAATCACCTCGTCAGGAACAGAAGAACAAACGCTGGTTAACGTGTTGCTACACGATACGGACAAAAGTATCGGGACGCCCCTTCTATTACTTACCTCTGACTTTGCAGCAACAGTTTAGGGAAGGCTGGGATTCGAACCTGTGCACCTAGCCGTCACGTTTCCATCTCCAGCTTGATGTTCCACTATGACTCAGGCATCTGAGCGGCTTCTGGTTGTCAAGTGGCTGCTAATTGTTTCAGGAAGCCGCCGGTGTGTGTGTGTGTGTGTGTGTGTGTGTGTGTGTGTGTGTGAGACGTGTGTGTGTGTGTGTGTGTGTGTGTGTGACGTGTGTGTGTGTGTGACGTGTGTGTGATGGTGGACAGGATTCCTGAGCAGATACGAGCGCCACTTCACCTCCGACCTTCAGCTTCAGTCTGCTGATAGTTTAGTTTAGTTTCATCTCCAGATTTAAACTCACTGTCTCCAAAAGTATGTGGACGCCTGACCGTGAGCTTGTCGGACGTCCTGTTTCAAAAACAAACCTCTGTGTGATCTCTTCTGTAGTGCGTCTGTGGGAATTTGTGCCCGCTCAAAAGGCGACAGCGTTTGTATGGCTGATCATGAAAGCCTCAGTCGATGTTCCGGTTCCTTCCAAACACTCAACAGCTCTGGGATGAACCGGAACATCGACTGATCGATCAAACGCTTTCTGTAGTGACGCCTGTTTCAAAAACAAACTGTATTAAAATGGAGCGCCCCCTGCAGGATCTTTCAGCTAGAATGACAGCCGCTCTTCTGAGTGGGAATTTAGAGTACGTCTATGGGAATTTGTGCCCGTTTAGATACAAGGTAGGTGAGGTACTGCTTGGTCTGTCATTAAAGCCTCAGTTGACGTTCCGGTTCATTCCGAAGGGCTCAGGGCTCTGTGCAGGATGCTGGAGCTTTTCTTTATGCTGGAACAGAACACAAAGGACCTTCCCTAAACTGAACATGAAAAAGAGCTCGAGGTGGGACCTGCATGGGACCTGTATGGTCCTCGTACCCGTCCTGAACATTTAGGAGCCTAGCAGGGGCATCATACCACAGGACACCTCCAGTCCGTGCCTCGAGGTTTCACGTCTCGTTCTGGTGGAACGACTGGAACCGACACAATATTAGGCAGGAGATGCTTGAAGATCTCCAGCATTTGAATCCTCATGCGGTGGTGTCCATATAAATACGGTGAATTCGCCTGCACAGGATCAGACAGAAAAGAACCCTAACCTGGAGGTGCGTTCCGGTCCCCCCGGTGGTTCCCTGTAGTGGTGTAGAGGTTCCAGAACATTAATAGGTTGAGAGACGCTGGTGTAAGTCGTACCGTCGCTGTGGGCGGAAGAACCCGGCGCTGATTTGGGACCGGGGGTTACATAAGCGCCGAGAGCCGCCAGGACCGTCCAGATTTTATTGGCCGTAGCTCCTGGGAAATGAGCCGTACGAGCTTTTCTGTTCCTCCTTGCGGTCAGGACTCGGCCCTGGACTCTGCGCTTGGCTCGGTGGACAATGCGAGCACAGTGTCCTAAAACAGATGCACCTGCGGCCGTTGTCGTCAGTGCCGGTGACCCGGCGTAATGGGTCCGTGCGTCGCTTAACCTGAGCCGGAGGGACCGGTTACGCAATGTTTCTACTCCTCCTGAACTCTCGGGGGGTTTAATTAGGGACGGGAACGCCTTAGATGTACTCGGCCCTGTACTCGGCGCTGGACTCGGCACTAGACTCGGCGCTTGGCTCGGCGCTTGGCTCAGTGCTGGACTCGGCGCTGGACTCGGCCCTATACTCAGCCCTGGACTCACGCTGGACTCGGCGCTTGGCTTGGCGCTGGACTCGGTGCTGGACTCGCGCTCGGCTTAGCGGACAATGCGAGCACAGTTTCCCAAAACAGACGCACCTGCGGGCGCCGTCGTGAGTCCCGGTGACCCGGCATAATGGGTTTGTGCATCGCTCAACCTGAGCCGAACGGATCCGGCGTTCCGGAACCAGAGGAACTGGAGGAACCGGTTACACAACATTCTACCCCTCCTGAACTCTGGAACATCAGAGATGTGCTGCAGGACTTTTACAGACTGGAGCGGAGACTGTTAGTGCCAAAAAGGAGGCGGGGGTGGGGAGGGGTGTTGAGAGACTTCATATAATCCCGAATGACATTTACATTTTCAGCATTTAGCAGACGCTTTTATCCAAAGTGACTTGCAGTCTAAGCAATTGAGGGTTGAGGGCCTTGCTCAAGGGCCCAACAGTGGCAACCTGGCAGTCGTGGGGCTTAAACCAGCGACCTTCTGATTACTAGTCTAGTACCTTAACCACTAGGCTACAACATCCCTAAATTAGGACGACAGAGCTGAGCTTGTTGAGGATCCCGTTCCGAAACCACGGGCGTGAAAAGTTGGATTTAGCAGCCTCGGATTTGTGAGTGTGCCTGTGAGGATTTGTGCCAACCTAATCAGCTCCGATCCAGCACCAAACCCCCTACGGAGCCCGACCATCCTCTGGTTTGGTGCTGGATCGGAGCTGAACTCTCGGGGTCTCCACCTCTGGTCTGGTTGGTCTAAAACGGGCTCTGTAGGGACGCGACCATCCTGTGTAATCCGTAATCTCAGGTTCGAATCTCATTCCGTTTTGTCGTTGCTTTCCAGGGGGCATCGAGCGCGTCTCAGAGTGCGTACTTCCTCCCCGAATTCGCTCTGTCTCCGCAGGGAAGCTTCTCGGAGGACACGACCGGAGAGCAGTACCTCACCTACCGCTACGACGACCAGGTAAGGATCAGGGTTCTGATTTTACTACGATCGGTGGTTCTCAACCAGGGGGCCGCGGGCCACTAGGGGGCCCCGTCATGTTTGATGTCATAGTTCTGTTTTAAATCTACTAAGGAGACCCAGGTGAGGAAGCTCCTACCATCCGTCAACCAGAAATAAACCCAGGACATCAGCAGACGAGGATGAAAACGAGAATGTGATGTTTCCATATCAGGGTCTCGGAAGGCTGCTCACGAGATTTTGGAGTGTCTCTGTGGGAATTTATGCCCGTCCAGTCAAAAGACGGGTGCTGGATGCTGATGTTGGCGTTCTGGTTCCATTCCGGTTGCTTAAAAACATTCTACCGGTCGGCTGGGTGCCCCCTAGCGGTCACGATCAGCAGTGCGGACGGTGCAGCGTACAAAACCGGCTGCTAGTCTGCTGGGTGGGAAACGACGGGACAAAAAAAAGTGGGCGTGGTCTTCGAGGCTGTGTAAGGACCCTGGTTAGTAGCCCGAGGCGCCTGTACAGAAGTGGAGGAACATGGAGATTGCCCATACGGGGGATAAGAAGGGGATGGTGGAGGGAGGGTGTCAGGAGAATATACCCTCCTCAGTACGCCATCAGGGTCTCCAGCAGAAGAAGAGGAACTGGCTACGACTAAACTGGGAGAAAATGGTATAAAATATTAAATAACTAAAGCACATGTTGCCAGGGCGGCGCCTCTGCCAGGCACCGCGCCCATGTCGATCCAGACGATATTTCGGTCCAGCACCCGCAGGCTCTGATAGCGCGTCGCTAATGGTGTTTTGCTAGGTCTGTCTGCTGGGCTGGCACAAGCACCTCAGCGCCCTCAGCGCCAGGGTTTCCGTATAATTAAAGTGTCGCTCCTCGTTTGAGCCGGAGTGGAAGGTTTTCGGTGGCACCTAGCATGCAGAGCTGATGCCAGGCTGGATCTGATGCCAGGCTGGATCTTTGTGGTTTGGGGCGCGGCGGCAGCCTGGATTCACAGAGATCAAGTGGTAAAAGAGCCACGACTGACGGGTTTAGATGTTTAGCTTCATCTGTGAGATGTTGGCATCGTGCCGTAGTGTTCTGAAGCCCCTGTGTCTGTTCGGTTCAGTACAGAAAAGAACAGAAATCCATAAACCCTTGGTTGAGCGAGGTGCCAGTGTGCATCAAGTTAGCGCAGTGCAAAATGTTAATACTGGTAGTACTGGTAGTACTGGTAGTACTGGTTATAACCGTGGGTTTGATCTACATGAAGGTGCCCTCAAAATGCCAAGCTTGGCACAACACAAGCCACCAAGAAGACGGACACACACACACTCACAGGCACTAGGGCTTACTGAATGGTTCAGATCTATACCAGTATGCCCACGTGTGAGGTCTGTGATGGCACAGTGCGGCCCATAATGCCCCCCAATTAAAATTCCCCTCATTCCACGACGCTACTTAAGATCCTTCATCTCCTCAGCGGCTCGCTAACGTCCGCTCGGCCCGCCGGGGCCCTTGATCTATTTTGAACACTATCTGTTTTTCCATGCGTCTCTGAGAGCCTCGTGCCGGGTCTCGTCTTACCACGCCAGGGAGGGCATGAAGAGCGCCAAGGCTACGTCCTTCCACGCTGTCCGCTGGAAAGCTGATACTCGAGAAGGTGCGTGCAGCTTTTTCTCCCAGTTTAGTCATAGCCAGTTCCTCTCCCTCCTCTGGAGACCCTGATGGCGTACTGAGGAGGGTATATTCTCCTGACACGCCCTCCCTCCGACGTGTGCCCTCTTTTTATCCCCCGTACTTCGGGGGATCGGCGCGTGAGGTCGGTCTCGCTCACTAAGAGTCACACGCTGACCTCCACGTTCCTCCACGTCTGTACAGGCACCTTGGCCTACTAACCAGGGTCCTAACATGGCAACGAAGACCCCGCCCACTTTTTTTTAGTCCCGTCTTTTCCCACCCAGCAGACTGTCTGCATTCCCGCCCAGCCGATCGGTAGCAGAGCTGAGCTTTCGAACACGATTTCCTCTGAAGGTGGGACGAATCTCACGCCGCCCCGGCACGTGCACCCCCCCCCCCCCCCCTCTTTCCGTCCTGCTATTGTAAAACTGATGGAGTGTGACGTGTGGTTTTACCGCGAGGTCCTTTCTGGAGCGACTCCCAATCGTGGAGGGAGAGGGAGCACGGCTGGAGGGGGACTTGAGCCGAAAAACATCTGGAATCAGACCGAGCGCCAATCTGACGGTTTAATCACTCGGAGATGAAGAGACGGTCCAACCGTGGTGCTTTATTTGCAGCGTTATCAGGATTTTTGGGCTTGAACGCATGTAGAAGAGATTTGAGGGTCTCGTCCTTACTCCACGCGTCCCGTCCTCACCTGTCAGGGACGGTTATTAAAGGGCGTGGCTAAAAGAACCCGTACTTGTTACTCTTGGATCTGTAGTGCAGACTTTATAATGATCGGTTGTATAACGAGGGAACGTGCTGTGACTAACGTAGTCCGACTGTTTCCGCCGGGCTGATGTTCTGGTTCTGATTAAGACCAGCGCTCTTCATCCTTCTGCTCCAGATGTTAAAGGTTCATGAGCTGCAGAAAGTCGGATCTAAATAATCCTTCATCCTTATCGCCAAGAAACGTCTTAATCCTCCTTCAGGTGCAACGCGATCCGCCCGTGTATCTGATTTAATAAGAACTTCCCCTTATTATCAGGAACGGCTTCGTTCAGGTGGTCGGACAGCTCAAAAAAAAGAGCTGAAACGTCTGTAATGATCAGATATTTTACAGACCAGCAGGTGGCGACATGCTGCATTTTATTTATTAATTTTTTCGCGCACTGCCATCTGTGATCATCCGCCCCCTGTGCGGGCACTTTGACCGGCCAGCACTTGCCCCCTACGCGTCTGTGTGGGCACCTGGCCTGGCTGATAGCACAGCTGAGATTGGAACTCCAGAGCTTGACACTGATTGGCTGGCGTGTTTTACCGCCGGGCTTTCAGAGTGCCGCATCATTTCCAGTTATTAAACAACCAACAGCTGAACGTTTACAGTTTATTTATTAATAATCAGTTTTATTTATTTTAATAAAGTACTTGAGTGGTTCAACAGTAATATAATTAAATAATAATAATAATAATAATAATAATAATAATAATAATAATAAATATAATGTCAGCAATAATAATAATTTTTTATCATTATTATTTAATTATTTTATTAATATTATCATTTAATTATCATTATTATTTTATTATTATTATTGTCATTGACTTAATATAATTTTTTATTATTATCATTTAATTATTATTATTGTCATTGACTATTGTATTATTATTATTATCATTTAATTATTATTATTGTTATTATTATTTATTATTATTATTTATTATTATTATTGTTGTTATTATTATGTATTATTATTATTCATTATTATTATTATTATTTGTTATTATTATTTATATTTTTTTATTTTATTGTTTATTTTATTATTTATTTATTATTATTATTGTTATTATTATTATAAGAACAATTCAGTTAAAGATGTGTGTTCATATCCAGTCTTTTATTACTGGACTCTGATCACAGGACTCTGTACCATGTTCATGTCAGTGCTGAGAATGATCCCCCCACCCAAACATCAACCTGTCAGTGCGAGTCCCATTATGTCTCGTTTTGATAGATAAATGGAGTATGAGGGGGTTTGTCTGAGCTGAATGTAAGAGTGTGTTTGAGGTCCTGGTACCGTGTGTGTGTGTGTGTGTGTGTGAGTCCTGGATAGCTGAAGAAGTCTTGTAAAAATGTTTCTGGTCCCTGTGCGGGATCACGCTGTACCGGAGCGTTTGGAGGAAACACAAGAATGTTGAGAGGCGAGTGTTAGACGCTGAGTAACGGCGTCTACGGGGGTGAGGGAGCCGGACCAGGCGGAGGAGCGACAAGCACGAAAAAATCATGCAAGTCATGCTAAAGCCATTACTGATGAATCCAGTGTGTGTGTGTGTGTGTGTGTGTGTGTGTGTGTGTGTGTGTGTGTGTGTGTGATTGACTGTCCGGGGTGCAGCAGGAGGACACGGGTGTCAGTGCCGCACCGTTAAAAAGGACGTCAGTCCAGGAGGAACAAGCGGGAGAGGAAAAACACCTGCACTCCTCCTGCTCCTCATCTGACGGCTTTATGGATCAGATTTCTGTCCTGTGTGTGGAACTAAACGTTCTGGCACTAAATCAGAAGGACATTGTGTCGCCCCCCATGTGCCCCCCCCCCCCCCACACACACACAGGGTGGTAGTTTTACACCAGAACTTCAAGCTAAACAGAGCGACCTCTGTGTGACCTTTCATCTAGAACAACAGTTGCTCTTCTGTGGTTTGTTTGGAATTCTGGTTCTGATGGATCCGCCTGATTTGTGTTCGCTGCAACATGAGCTGCTTTTGTTTCTGTAGAAGAGCTGAATTGTGGGTAATCTATTGATCGCCGGCGGTAAATAGCTCAGGTTGAGATAATGTGTTTGTTTCTTTTCCCGGTTGTTTGGCGTCTCGTTCCAGGTCGCTCGTATTTGGGGGTGGACGGAGGAGGGAGCGATATTTACAGAACGTTATTCCCTCCTGCCATCGTTACCAGTTTGAGGGTAACAGGAGGAGAAAAATATTTCATGTTCAACCTCACAGTCAATCACGTGTCTGTGCAGGCGCCCGACAGGCTGATAACAGATCTGCGTATCAGATTATTATTATTATTATTATTATTATTATTATTATTATTAATATTGTTAATATTGTTATTATTATTATATTATTATTATTATTGTTATTGTTATTATTATTATTAATATTGTTGTTGTTATTATTATTATTATGATTAATATTGTTTATATTGTTATTATTATTATATTATTATTATTATTATTAATTATTATTATTAATATTGTTATTATTATTATTTAGGTAAATAGCTTATCGTATTATTATTATTTTTTTTTATTATTATTTTTATTATTGTTATAATAATAATTATTATTTTTATTATTATTTTTTATTATTTTTATTATTTGTATTATTTTTATGTTTATTATTATTATTATTATTATTATTATATTATTATTATTATTATTATTAATATTGTTAATATTGTTGTTATTATTATATTATTATTATTATTATTATTATTATTAATATTATTATTATTATTATTATTCCATATTTATTATTATTATTTTAATTTTTATTATTTTAATTTTTATTGTCATTATTATAATTTTTTATTTCATTATTATTATTATTATTATTATAATATTATAATTATGATAGTGCTCAGAGAAACTGTTCCATGGTCAGGTGCTCACATATTTCTGTCTCTGTGTGACCTGGTTCTTCTCTTTTCGGCGTCCCTCTTCATCCCTGTGTGATTCTGATGGTGGAATTTCCACCTCGTTTGTGTGGCGCCGGGTGAGAAGCAGGCGGCTGGTTTAATAGGTCAGTAACTCCCCGGAGAGCATGCTGGGTAAGAATAGCTGAATGCCACGGAGGCCCTGGCCCTGTTCGGGTCTAACTTAATTATGAGACGCTTTTAGATGAAAAAGTCCCGGAACAGCTGCTGTTCCCCTACAGGTACCCACAGCGCCCCGAGGTGCCCCGCCCTTCCCAAATTAACTCCTATTATTCCTCGTCCTGCTACCCAGAGTGACCCAACAGACCCAAAACATGTGACTAACTACTGGGTACAGGAGCACCCCAACAGACCCGTCCTCAGTCGGTTCTCCAGATGAAAGGCTCTTCGTTAGCAAGCTCGCTGACCCCGTCTCGTTATCCCGCTCCACCTTGATTAGTTTCCCATCGTTCCGGCCCGCGGGAGGAATCCGGAGAGCGGAACGTCCTGATAAAATCGGACGTCTCCACGGCGACGGCGTATTTTATTTACCCTCGGTTACACGGATCCGGGACGAGCGTCGGCGCTCCTGAAGATTTTAACAGAAGCCTCGCGGCCTCGAACGCCGCTCAAGAATTTGTTTTGTGGAACGCGGCCGAATCCAAAACCTTCATCTGGGACGAGAATCTTTCATCTTACAGCAGAAACTTGACTCGAGGATTTTAACTAACCTGAAAGATTCAGAATCAAAATAAAATCTTACGTTCGCAGAGGTTTGGGGTCAGTTTTAACCCCCTCAGAGCTGGAAATTAAAAACCTCTTTTTATTTCACCACAGACGCTCAGATCCTCACTGCCAGTCATGCCTGACTGCTCCAAGTCTCAGCAGGTCCAAAGCCTCAGGAACCGGATCTGGAACTGGTTCCATTCCAGTTCTTGAACCTGATTTTGAACCGTTTGGCGGATTTTCACTGAAAATAAACGTTCGTTCCGAGCGCTTTTCTCCCGGGCTGCTGCGCGCCGTCGGTGCTGAGTGGGTGACGACTCTCTGATGAGGGAAGTCGTGCAGAAATGCGTCTTCACCGAGTACAAAAAACAAATAAGACAGACGGCTCGGTGAATTTGGGGGACCGGAGTGGCGCAGGTGTGATGGACCCGTGAGTTTTGGTTACGGTAATTTATTCTGCAGGTTTGCAGCGGCGCGTCTCCAGCGCTAGCGAATCCAGCGGTCGCATTTTTTATCGTTTCTGCTGCGACTCTGAGGTTCAAAACATCGACGTCACGCCGCTGACCGCTTGCAGCAGGAACATCATATAGTTTTGCCCAGTTCTGCTGGGATCCAGGGTTCGAATCCTTGGTGGTGCTGTCGGCCAGTCGGGCGTCTGCACACAGACATGATTGGCTGTGGCTGGGGGGGGGGGGGGGGGGTTTCACTGAAGCCCCATGATGAATTAGCGTCCTGCCCCTGGAATATCATCTTTCACCAGCGCTTTGTTTATTTCACCACGGACACTCGGATCCTCACTGCACGTCATTTCAGTGCTCACTTAATCCTGGTCCGAGTCACAGCTGGTCCAAAGCCTCGAGGAACACTGACAGTCCTGATTTTGAAGCATTCGGCGCATTTTCACCAAAAATAAACATTCATTCACAGAATGTTTTTCAGCTCGGACCGTGACGACGCCCGTGGGTTGTAGGCTGTAGAATAAAGAACGACTTCTTATCACTGATAGTTGATCTGTATTGTAACAGCAGCACAAATCCTCACAGGTAATCTCCGCGCTCCACACGCAGATGAAACTGTAAAAGAAACTCTTATTATTCAAGAAAATACAAGAACAGTTCAAAACATTCTGGAAGCTGTTAAAATAAAAATGAAAATATAAAATAAACTTCAAAAATATAATTAATAAAATAAAAGATAAACCTTGTCACGCCATAAATTATACAGATGTGTGTTAAAACCTAAATAAATGAATAAAAATAAAAACGTATTTTATAATAAAAATAAAATAAAAACTTATTTTAAAATAACTCTTCTTTTATAGTAAAAATAAAACAAAGGTGTATTAACTAATAAAAAATAACAATAAATAACTAAAAATAATCTACGTGTCTGGCAGCATGTTACTAATGTTTACTTTTGTTGTGTGTCGTGCAGCGCCCTCTATTGACGATTCATCCTTGTTTCTAATAAGAACTGGTTCCGGCCGGTTCTCTGAACAGCACCAAGGTTCTAAGACGCCTGAACTGGTTCCAGATACGGAGTTATGTTGGTTGAACAGGGCTGTGTCAGACTCTGCAAAAATAGAATAAAAAATAAACAATTTTAGACCGTGTCAAGAGCTCTGAGGTCTCAGATTCATTTGTTTTGGCAGCGATTTAGTTTGATTAAGTTTCACATCTTTTTTTAGTAATATATACAGTGTATCACAAAAGTGAGTACACCCCTCACATTTCTGCAGATATTTAAGTATATCTTTTCATGGGACAACACTGACAAAATGACACTTTGACACAATGAAAAGTAGTCTGTGTGCAGCTTATATAACAGTGTAAATTTATTCTTCCCTCAAAATAACTCAATATACAGCCATTAATGTCTAAACCACTGGCAACAAAAGTGATTACACCCCTAAGAGACTACACCCCTAAATGTCCAAATTGAGCACTGCTTGTAATTTTCCCTCCAAAATGTCATGTGACTCGTTAGTGTTACTAGGTCTCAGGTGTGCATAGGGAGCAGGTGTGTTCAATTTAGTAGTACAGCTCTCACACTCTGTCATACTGGTCACTGAAAGTTCCAACATGGCACCTCATGGCAAAGAACTCTCTGAGGATCTTAAAATACGAATTGTTGCGCTACATGAAGATGGCCAAGGCTACAAGAAGATTGCCAACACCCTGAAACTGAGCTGCAGCACAGTGGCCAAGATCATCCAGCGTTTTAAAAGAGCAGGGTCCACTCAGAACAGACCTCGCGTTGGTCGTCCAAAGAAGCTGAGTGCACGTGCTCAGCGTCACATCCAACTGCTGTCTTTGAAAGATAGGTGCAGGAGTGCTGTCAGCATTGCTGCAGAGATTGAAAAGGTGGGGGGTCAGCCTGTCAGTGCTCAGACCATACGCCGCACACTACATCAAATTGGTCTGCATGGCTGTCACCCCAGAAGGAAGCCTCTTCTGAAGTCTCTACACAAGAAAGCCCGCAAACAGTTTGCTGAAGACATGTCAACAAAGGACATGGATTACTGGAACCATGTCCTATGGTCTGATGAGACCAAGATTAATTTGTTTAGTTCAGATGGTCTCAAGCATGTGTGGCGGCAATCAGGTGAGGAGTACAAAGATAAGTGTGTCATGCCTACAGTCAAGCATGGTGGTGGGAATGCCATGGTCTGGGGCTGCATGAGTGCAGCAGGTGTTGGGGAGTTACATTTCATTGAGGGACACATGAACTCCAATATGTACTGTGAAATACTGAAGCAGAGCATGATCCCCTCCCTCCGGAAACTGGGTCGCAGGGCAGTGTTCCAGCATGATAATGACCCCAAACACACCTCTAAGACGACCACTGCTTTATTGAAGAGGCTGAGGGTAAAGGTGATGGACTGGCCAAGCATGTCTCCAGACCTAAACCCAATAGAACATCTTTGTGGCATCCTCAAGCGGAAGGTGGAGGAGCGCAAAGTCTCGAATATCCGCCAGCTCCGTGATGTCGTCATGGAGGAGTGGAAAAGCATTCCAGTGGCAACCTGTGAAGCTCTGGTAAACTCCATGCCCAGGAGAGTTAAGGCAGTTCTGGGAAATAATGGTGGCCACACAAAATATTGACACTTCAGGAACTTTCACTAAGGGGTGTACTCACTTTTGTTGCCGGTGGTTTAGACATTAATGGCTGTATATTGAGTTATTTTGAGGGAAGAATAAATTTACACTGTTATATAAGCTGCACACAGACTACTTTTCATTGTGTCAAAGTGTCATTTTGTCAGTGTTGTCCCATGAAAAGATATACTTAAATATCTGCAGAAATGTGAGGGGTGTACTCACTTTTGTGATACACTGTATATATAATATATATTTAATAGTTTTGTTGGTGGCGCTGTGGCACGGTGGCGTTGGTGCCCTACAGTGTTAATAGATTTATGGAACAGAAATGTGTTAATTTCCTGTCAGTTTGAGGTTGGTAACGTGGTGTAACGCAGTGTGATGTGGGATACGCTCAGGTTCTGGTGTTTCCGCGCCCAGTGTTGATTCGTTTTCCAGAGCGCCGTTTATCCCGACATCGTCCTCACCGGCGTGTTCGGCTGAATTCTGATCGTCTGTCTGGTTCTGAGGTGAAGAAAAACAAAACCGGATACAAGAATCAGCGTTTAAACTCCCAAACCACGAGAGGAGATAAAATCACCTAAAACTCTCAAACCGCTGCTCACTCTGACATCCAGGACTTGTGCTGTGTTTGTTTAGGTAAGCAGTGCAGTGTTTGTGTGGTGTTTGTGTGGTGTTTGTTTAGTGTTTGTTTAGGTAAGCAGTGCAGTGTTTGTGTGGTGTTTGTGTGGTGTTTGTTTAGGTAAGCAGTGCAGTGTTTGTGTGGTGTTTGTTTAGGTAAGCAGTGCAGTGTTTGTGTGGTGTTTGTTTAGGTAAGCAGTGCAGTGTTTGTGTGGTGTTTGTGTGGTGTTTGTTTAGGTAAGCAGTGCAGTGTTTGTGTGGTGTTTGTGTGGTGTTTGTTTAGGTAAGCAGTGCAGTGTTTGTGTGGTGTTTGTGTGGTGTTTGTTTAGGTAAGCAGTGCAGTGTTTGTGTGGTGTTTGTGTGGTGTTTGTTTAGGTAAGCAGTGCAGTGTTTGTGTGGTGTTTGTGTGGTGTTTGTTTAGGTAAGCAGTGCAGTGTTTGTGTGGTGTTTGTGTGGTGTTTGTTTAGGTAAGCAGTGCAGTGTTTGTGTGGTGTTTGTGTGGTGTTTGTTTAGGTAAGCAGTGCAGTGTTTGTGTGGTGTTTGTTTAGGTAAGCAGGGCAGTGTTTGTGTGGTGTTTGTGTGGTGTTTGTTTAGGTAAGCAGTGCAGTGTTTGTGTGGTGTTTGTTTAGGTAAGCAGTGCAGTGTTTGTGTGGTGTTTGTGTGGTGTTTGTTTAGGTAAGCAGTGCAGTGTTTGTGTGGTGTTTGTGTGGTGTTTGTTTAGGTAGGCAGTGCAGTGTTTGTGTGGTGTTTGTGTGGTGTTTGTTTAGGTAAGCAGTGCAGTGTTTGTGTGGTGTTTGTGTGGTGTTTGTTTAGGTAAGCAGTGCAGTGTTTGTGTGGTGTTTGTTTAGGTAAGCAGTGCAGTGTTTGTGTGGTGTTTGTGTGGTGTTTGTTTAGGTAAGCAGTGCAGTGTTTGTGTGGTGTTTGTTTAGGTAAGCAGTCCAGTGTTTGTGTGGTGTTTGTGTGGTGTTTGTTTAGGTAAGCAGTGCAGTGTTTGTGTGGTGTTTGTGTGGTGTTTGTTTAGGTAAGCAGTGCAGTGTTTGTGTGGTGTTTGTGTGGTGTTTGTGTGGTGTTTGTTTAGGTAAGCAGTGCAGTGTTTGTGTGGTGTTTGTTTAGGTAAGCAGTGCAGTGTTTGTGTGGTGTTTGGGTGGTGTTTGGGTGCTGTTTGTTTAGGTAAGCAGTGCAGTGTTTGTGTGGTGTTTGTTTAGGTAAGCAGTGCAGTGTTTGTGTGGTGTTTGTGTGGTGTTTGTTTAGGTAAGCAGTGCAGTGTTTGTGTGGTGTTTAGGTAAGCAGTGCAGTGTTTGTGTGGTGTTTGTGTGGTGTTTGTTTAGGTAAGCAGTGCAGTGTTTGTGTGGTGTTTGTGTGGTGTTTGTTTAGGTAAGCAGTGCAGTGTTTGTGTGGTGTTTGTGTGGTGTTTGTTTAGGTAAGCAGTGCAGTGTTTGTGTGGTGTTTGTGTGGTGTTTGTTTAGGTAAGCAGTGCAGTGTTTGTGGGGTGTTTGTGGTGTTTGTGTGGTGTTTGTTTAGGTAAGCAGTGCAGTGTTTGTGTGGTGTTTGTGGTGTTTGTGTGGTGTTTGTTTAGGTAAGCAGTGCCGTGTTTGTGTGGTGTTTGTTTAGGTAAGCAGTGCAGTGTTTGTGTGGTGTTTGTGTGGTGTTTGTTTGTAGTGTTTGTGTGGTGTTTGTGTGGTGTTTGTTTGTACAGTGTTTGTGTGGTGTTTGTGTGGTGTTTGTTTGTACAGTGTTTGTTTGTACAGTGTTTGTTTGTACAGTGTTTGTGTGTGTTTTTGTGGTGTTTGTGTGGTGTTTGTGTGGTGTTTGTACAGTGTTTGTACAGTGTTTGTACAGTGTTTGTGTGGTGTTTTTGTGGTGTTTGTGTAGTGTTTGTTTGTACAGTGTTTGTGTGTGTTTGTGTGGTGTTTGTGTGGTGTTTGTACAGTGTTTGTACAGTGTTTGTGTGGTGTTTGTACGGTGTTTCTGTGGTGTTCCATCCGTTCTGCTGCTTGTTGCTTTGTGTGTGTGAGGGGAATCTCAGTCTGAACTGTGTGCACAACCCGGTGTGTGTGTGTGTGTGTGTGTGTGTGTGTGTGTGTGTGTGTGTGTGTGTTTGTCTGGTCGGATTTAAATGACCTCCTTCATGTTGTTTGTCCTGAGACTTGAATCTGAACCCCGTTTTCAGGAAGCTAGCCCTCGCTGATACACTGTGTGTGTGTGTGTGTGTGTGTGTGTGTGAGTGTGTGTGTGTGTGTGTGTGTGTGTGTGTGTGTGTGTGTGTGTGTTTAGGCTGATTGATTAGCCCTGAGCGTTTGATGTGTTCCGTAACACTAGACGGGTTCTGATCCAGACGGGTTCTGATCCAGACGTCTGAGTGAATGATGGTTTTAAATCACGGATCGTTACGCCGCCGTTCCTCTGACTCATCGTTAGCGTTAGCGTTCACTGTTTACAATATCGGTTCCTGCTAATGACACGATGGATCGCGGCTAATGTGGAAAAGCTGTTCAGGTCCATCTAGAGCGCGTTTATCCGACAGATCGTTTCCTCCTGAGGTTGATGCCTCATCAGGTTCCTGCTCCACACCGCTCTGGCCTGAGTTCTGAGGAGCAGCGCTGGTTCTGTGCTACTCTGAACCCACAGAGGAGAACCGGAGGAGAACCAGGGGAGAATAGGAGAAGAACCAGAAGAGAGCCAGATTGGAACATGAGGAGAACCAGAGGAGAACCGGAGAAGAACCACCATACACCATACACACACTTCTCCTCTTCTACTGACGGGCGTGGTAACCGGTGACGATGTGATGCGATGGTTAATAAACGTTTGTATCTATACGGTCCGTCTAATGCTCCAGTGGGACTCTGCGGATGCTTAGAAGGGTTTGTGCTGCCTACCGAAGGGACATGAGTTCAAATCCCCGAGCTACCGTTTCCTCCTCGTCCAGTTGATCCAGATGTGAGGAAGATGTGAGTCGAGCCTCTCACGGACCTGCTGATCCCTGCACCACGCTCCCACGCCCACATGTACACAAACATCTGGATGAGTGGGAGGCGAGAGACTTCCACTGGTGGTCTGTGAGAGTGAGTGAAGGTCCCTCAAGTTTGTGGCGGACAGATTAGGGAAGGTCCTTCTCTGTTGCAGCAGTGCTGTTAGGTGTGGATGAACTTCAGGGGCTTGAGCACGAGTCCACTGGACGCCTTCAGGATGCACCAGAGCGTCTTTTTATGACTGCATGAACTCACAAACCAGAGAAGAACTAGAGGAGAGCCAGAGGAGAACCAAAGGGGAACCAGAGTAAAACCGGAGGAGAACTGAAAGAGAACTGGAGAAGAACCGGAGAAGAACCAGAGAAGAACTAGAGGAGAACCAGGGGAGAACCAGGAGAAAACCGGCGGAGAATCAGAGAAAAATCAGAGGAGAACCAGAATAGAACCAGAGTAAAACCGGAGGAGAACCGAAGGAGAACCAGATGACAACCAAAGAAGAACAAGAGGAGAATCAGATGAGAATCTGAGGAGAACTAGAGGAGAACCAGAGGAGAACTGGAAAAGAACCAGGAAAGAACTGGTGTAGAACCAAAGGAGAACTGGAAGAGAATCAAAAGGGAACCAGAGAAGAACTAAAGGGGAATCAGAGGAGAACCGGAGTAGAACCAGAGGAGAACCAGACTAGAACCAGAGGTGAACCGGCAGAGAACCAGAGGAGAACCATAGGAGAACCGGAGGAGAACCAGAGTCTCTCTCATTATATACGATGTGCTTCATCTCAGGCCAGAGGAGGAAAATTCCTCGGAGCCTCTCGGATGCTGAACGTCTGGATGAGAAGATGGAATAACAGAACGACCTTCAGGAATTGTGGATAATAAATTCAGGGAGAGCCCAGCTCGTGTTCAAGGTCGTGGTTTTGGGGGGTTTTGGAGGGGTGCTGGGTGTGGGAGGGGGGGGGGGGGGCGGTGGGACGTGTTGAAAGATAAATGGGACGTGAACGGCGGCGTGAAGTGTGTTTTTATTTAAGCGAGAGGTCCGGAGCGTACGATTATACGTTTATACGTTTATACGCTTATCCAGAAACGTCAAGTTTCAAAAAGCAGCGAGTGGTTTTACAGGGACGGTGCAGAAAACCGCGGCAGCTGGATGATCCGCCGGAATCGGACCGACGGCTTAATCAGGACCAAAAAATAAAGAACGTTTTTTCAGGAGGCGCTGCGAAGGAATCCCGAAATTCTCGTGACCGCACCTCGCTGCCGAGGCGGCAAGAACGGAAACGAAAAACTGACACGTCGAATTGTCTGCGCCCCCGCGACCCCTCTGCAGACGGAACCCGGTTTGCCGGATTAGTTCACAGATGCTCTGATACGTCGAATTGTCTGTGCCTCCATGCTCCCTCTGCAGGCGGAACCCGGTTTGCTGGATGATGGAAGCTACACTGTGAATGTGCTGTGTCATAAATAAATCATATATAGAAAATCATATATAGAAATGTGTGCCTCTGACTTTGCAGAAACAGTTTAGGGAAGGTCCTGTGCATTTCTGGCATGACTGCGCTCTGTATAATAAAGACGTGATGAAAAACTGCAATGGCACAAGTTCCCACAGACGTACTTCAAAGTCTCGTAAGGTCACTCAATACGGGACGTCAAACACAAACGCCCAAATACTTTTGACCATACGAGTACGAATGTGCTTTTTCGTTCTGTTGACGTACCGTATCTCTCGATCACCCCCCCCATGCCCCCCACTGTCTGAAATGTGTTTCAGTGGGGCTCATCACCCCCCCCCACGCCCCCCACTGTCTGAAATGTGTTTCAGTGGGGCTCATCACCCCCCCCCCCCCCCCCGCCCCTCCAAAAATCCGATTTCCTCTGTGCGCCCGGTGCAGGGAATCGAGCCAGTACGGGGGCCGCTGTAGATCTGCGCTCCAGATATCAGACCCGGGATCGCGTTCCGAGTCCGTAAATCCTGAACGCTCCTGTGTGGTCTCGGGTTCCTCCCGGACCCTGACTACAGACCTGGTCCTGATCCAGGTGGGCCCCTCGGCCCCCCGTCCCCGTCGCTTTCTTACGCTTCCGACGCTCCTGCTGACCTTCACGTGTGTGGAGGGGAGGATTACGGGGTTCCTGGGGTTCCGTTCTGTGATGGGAGCACCGGAGGAACCGATTGGTGTTAAGTATGTGGACGGCGCTCGGGTGTTTCGGGTATACGATCACTGACTGACATGCTTCTCACTTTGTGTAGGGGAGGCTCCTAGTGTTCCAGCAGGACGTGCTCTGGTGTGGCTTAACCTAGAAGAGTGGAGACTGTTATAGTTACAAATATGTATGCATACGGTGTTGTCACTGAATTTCCATTCAACTCCATTCAATGAAACTCAGGCGTCCACATACTTCTGGTGCACAGTATATATGTACGTTATCGTTTCTAGGTTAAGGGCCTCACTCAGGGGCCCAACAGAGAAATTCAAACCCTCAACCTGCATAATTAAATCATTCACAGACTGTTAGAGACTCGTGAAGCAGCCGCTCGTCTGAGAAGCTTCTCGTGAGATTTGGAAGCCTGTCTGTGGGAATTTGTGTCCGTTTAGTCAATAGATGATGGGCGCTGATGTTGCTCGGTGTTCCGGTTCATCCCAGAGCTGTGGAGTGGAGCTGAGGTCAGGACTCTTTAAATTGAGCTTTTCTTAATGCTAGTTCACGGAGGCACTGATACGTTGAATCGTCTGCGCCTCCGCGCCCCCTCTGCAGGCTGAACTTGGTTTGCTGGCTGAACTCCAGTTCATCCCAGAGCTGTCGAGTGGGGCTGAGGTCAGGACTCATTAAATCAAGCTTTTCTTTATGCTGGAACAGGGAAGGTCCTTCCCTAAACTGTTGCTGTGTAGTCCAAAATGAGGTGTAATGTGTGTGTGTGTGTGTGTGTGTGTGTGTGTGTCGTAGGCATCGAGGACCACGCGCTCCGACGAGGACGGGGACCCCGGATGGGACGCCTGGGGGACGTGGAGCGACTGTTCTCGGACCTGCGGCGGAGGGGCATCGTACTCACTGCGCCGGTGTCTGGACGGCGGGTCGGTAACCTCCCACAATTCAACGCATTTCTTCTCACTTTAGTCATATCCAATTCCCGCTACTGATCCAGACTGAGACGCACTGTGACTGACACACACATCCGACACGTGTGCAGCACAGACCGCTTCTTTTCACCTGCACTGGGGTTCATACGGAGATCCGTATCGCGCACGGGGAGTCACGCCCTGTCTCCATTATCCCCCGTCTCTGTGCAGCACCGTTGATCAGCCAGCAGAGGGCGCAATTATACAGTCATGAGGAACCCCTACGACCCTCCCTCCCTTATTTGGACGCCTACAGTGTGTCTGTGGCGCCACCTTGTGGAGAAACTTTAGCCTGCTCACTTTTACATTTACACAATTTAGCTTTTCAAGCAACTCACCACTGTAGTCGACTATCGTGCAAGCAATTGAGGCTTAAGGGACTTGCTCAGGGGCCCAACATTGGCATCTAGGTCATGATGGGGTTCGAACCGGCGACCTTCCAATTGCTGAGCTACCTTTGCCGTGCTTAGTCTCACGTGAATGTGTTTCCTTAACCAAACTATATGGCCAAAAGTATTCGGACGCTTTTTAGTTGGAATGGCAAGACTTTTGAGTGTGTCTGTGGGAATTTGTGCCCATTCAGTGAAAAGCTATGGGCGCTGACCCTTCCCTAAACTGTTGCTGCAGTCAGTCAGTCAGATGCATGTAATGTCCTTGCAGTTGCAGTTGTAGCCTTGTGGTTAAGGTTCTGGACTAGTAATCAGAAGGTCGCTGGTTCAAGCCCCACCTACTCCCAGGTTGCTGCTGTTGGGCCCCTGAGCAAGGCCCTAAACCCTCAATTGCTCAGACTGTATATAGTCACTGTACTGTAAGTCGCTTTGAATTAAAGCGTCAGCTAAATGCCGTAAATGTACAGTACATTTGAATTAATTAAAAGTGGCGTCCCAATACTTTTGTCCATATAGCGTGTACCTTTGTCCTGATCAGGGATGTGGTGGGTCCGGTGCCTCCCTGAAACAGGCCAGGAACCCACCTTGTCCAGGACACGATTCCAATCCCATCTCAGGGCACCATGCACTCACACTACACCAGGACCAGTGTGGAGCATCCAATCCACCTCCTGCATGATTTAGGACACACGGATCGAACCCGGGTCCTGGAGCAGCGCAGCACCCACTCTGCCCCGCCCGCCCGCCCGAACGAGGCACGTTTAATCAGCGGCAGCTAGTGAAGACGCAGACGCAGACGGACGTCCTTCACACTGAAGCTGGTGGAAAATCCTCCAGTATAAACATGTAGAACCAGTAACCGCTTCTGCCTCCTTACTGGGGCACAAAGCTCGCCTTCATGCCCCCGGGCACAGCGCCAAACTCTACAAACATGTGGTTTCCTTCCCAAAACCTTCTCCTGCTTCAGCTTCCATCATCACGTCTCACACTTCTGCTCTACAGCCGAAAGTATGTGGACACCTGATCTAAAACCACGAGTTTGTGTGTCTGTGGGATTTTGTGTCCATTCTGTCAAAAGAGGCTTCGTGAGGGCAGGAACCGTGGTCAGTGAGGACCCTGTTTAGTAGCCCGAGGCACCTGTACAGAAGTGGAGTCCGGGGTGGTTCCTGGATCTGGGCTGCTTTTGATGATCCAGACTCAGTGTCCAGACAGGAGAACAGTTTAGGGAGTTCCCCTTTCTAAACCAACTTTGTCCAAGGACTTGAACCCATCCAAGATGAATCAGAATGCTGACTGTGAGCCAGAGATCCAACATCAACAGTTGACTTTTATGTTTTATGGTCCAACCACGATGAACTTCTTTCTCCTTTCTGTTCTTCAGGAACTGTGAGGGACGGAACATCCGCTACAGGACCTGCAGCAACACCGTAAGTACCAAACCATCAGCACATTCCAGGACATCAGGTTCAACCACCGTACAGGTCCCTCTGTAGGTTCTTCTGTAGGTTCTTCTGTAGGTTCTTCTGTCAGTTCTTCTGTACGGCCTTCTGAAGATTCTTCTGTAGGTTCCTCTGTAGATTTTTTAGTAGGTTCTTCAGTAGGTTCTTCAGTAGGTTCTTCTGTAGGTTCTTGTGTAGGTTCTTCTGTAGGTTCTTCTGCAGTTTCTTGTGTAGGTTCTTCTGTAGGTTTTTCTGTATGTTTTTGTGTAGGTTCTTCTGTAGGTTCTTCTGTAAGTTCTTGTGTAGGTTCTTCTGTAGGTTCTTCTGTAGGATTTTGTGTAGGTTCTTCTGTAGGTTCTTCTGTCAGTTCTTCTGTACATCCTTCTGTAGATTCTTCTGTAGGTTCCTCTGTAGATTTTTCAGTAGGTTATTAAGTAGGTTCTTCTGTAGGTTCTTGTGTAGGATCTTCTGTAGGTTCTTCTGCAGTTTCTTGTGTAGGTTCTTCTGTAGGTTTTTCTGTATGTTCTTGTGTAGGTTCTTCTGTAGGTTCTTCTGTAGGTTCTTTTGTAAGTTCTTGTGTAGGTTCTTCTGTAGGATCTTTTGTAGGTTCTCGTGTGCGTTCTTCTGTAGGTTCTTCTGTAGGATTTTCTGTAGGTTCTTCTGTAGGATTTTGTGTAGGTTCTTCTGTAGGTTCTTCTGTAGGATTTTGTGTAGGTTCTTCTGTAGGTTCTTCTGTAAGATTTTGTGTAGGTTCTTCTGTAGGTTCTTCTGTAGGTTCTTCTGTAGGATTTTGTGTAGGTTCTTCTGTAGGTTCTTCTGTAGGATTTTGTGTAGGTTGTTCTATAGGTTGTTCTATAGGTTCTTCTGTAGGTTCGACAGCATGAAAACATCCTATGCAGCCTTATCATTTTTTCTCCTCCAATCAGGATTGCCCAGCTGAGTCGGGTGACTTTAGAGCTCAGCAATGCTCCGCCCACAACGACATCAGGTACCAGGGTCAGACGTACGAGTGGGTCCCGAACTACGACCCGGTGTCGCCCTGCGCCCTGAAGTGCCAGGCTCGAGGGCGGCCCCTGATCGTGGAGCTGGCCCCCAAGGTTCTGGACGGGACACGGTGTAAAGCCGACTCGCTGGACATGTGCATCAACGGCGTGTGTCAGGTCAGTCAATAATAGTACAATAATCCCTCCCGGCACTCTGGCGACCCCTACAGGTTTCAGCAGCAGAGGAGGAACTCGCCACTCCTGCCTCTTTCTGCTGGTGTCGTTACCTCAAGCAGACAGCAGGGGTCACTGCAGCAGCAGCGCTCGTCCCTCCCTCCCTCCCTCAGACTCGGCTGGGTCAGACTGTGGTGACAGACGGGGCGTCGTCATTCTGTCTGTCCTGGTTTATAATGTAAAGTTTTATTTACAAACATGATTATTAAAATGAGAAAGAAGGTGAAAAAAATCAGTGTAGAAACAAACGTCTGGATTAGTAGTTTTTATTTGTAGTTTTTTATTTTATATTTTTTGTTTGATTTGTTATTTTTTATTTTATTTGTAGTTTTTTAGTTGTTTTATTTGTTTTGTAGTTTTTATTTGTAGTTTTTTTATTTAATTTGTAGTTTTGTAATTATTTCTCTCTCTCTCTCGGGGGTATCAGG
>NC_086004.1:30029814-30032314 GCF_030014385.1 Trichomycterus rosablanca
TTTTTTACTTTGTTTTTAGTCTTGTTGGCTCCCTGGTCGCGTCCCTTCGCTCGTCCTCTCCAAATAAACCCGGCGCCACCTCAGATCGACACCCCTCACACGCCTCATTTCAGACACGCCCTGATGGCTTATTTTTCTCTCCCGCGCCGCTCGGGCCCCCGACACGTTATTCCGTCGTGCCCGTCAGGCTCCAGGACTTTCCGAGCCGTGATTATTTTTCAGGGCAGCGCCACCCCGGCACGGTTCCATCGCTAAATGCACCGGCGGCTGCTGCCAGACTGAGAGAACGACTCTCTTCCTCCTCGTTAAAAAGCTTTAATAATAACGGCGCGCTCCTCGTATTAAAGAGGGAGCCTGCACCGGTGATTCGGAGGTGAACGTGGAGCGACTCAAATCCTCCGTCGTTAATAAATCATTTAGTGTGTAAACGTGTGTAAGAGTGAATATGAGGTGGAAAAATAGACGCCTGCGGTGTTTCATTCCTGCTCCGCTCTCCTCAGGATGGAATTTCATTATTATTATTTTATTTATTTATTAATTCAGCTTGTTTACGTCTTTCTGAGACACTTTCAATTTCTCAGTCTTTTTTAAATAGATGTTCTTTTATTTTCCGTGTTGTTTTGGCTGCAGCTCTGAAGACGGTGGTAGAAGTTCCTCTGGGAAGCCGCGGCCTGAGACTCACCGCCAAGGGTCCCGACGTCATCGGTGAGTCCCGACTTCCTGTAGTTCAGTATTTATATTTCATTAGAATTTTAGCGTTCTGAGTTCTAATAAATAAATCAGTAAACCATTCTTCTTAACCGGTCAACCGACCACCCTGTTCACCAACCAGTCAACAATCCTGTCCACCAACCAACCAACCAACCAGTCAACAATCCTGTTAACTGACCACCCTGTTCATCAACCAATCAACCAACATATTACCAACCAAACAACAACCCTGTTTACCAACCAATCAACCAACATATTTACCAACCAGCCATTTAATCCACCAATCAAGTGATCAGTAGACCAGACTAAGAGTCCAAACCAAGTAACCAACCTGTACATTAATGAATTCACTAACTAACCAAACACATCCAATCAATCAACCAGTCAACCAACAAACCCACTAACAAATTAATCAATAGCTTCACCAACCCTCCAACCTGCTGACCAACCGATCTACAGATCTCTGTGATACTACACACGTGTGTTAGAAATACGACTGGGTAAGTGGATATGACTAAACTGGGAGAAATGCATTAAAAATGATTTATACATGATTTAACACTGAAAAGGAGACGAGCGTCCACCAGAGAGACCAGGGTGGAGACCAGGGTGGAGACCAGGGTGGAGACCAGGGTGGAGACGGAGGAACAGACCGTGGACATCTGTAACCAGCGGTTCATGAACTGCAGAGAAACGGAACCCCGTCTGAGGTGACCGGGAGGAGGGTACTCAGGTTACCTGTGGACGGGTGGATGGTAGAATTTGGGCTCAGAGAGGCTCGGTTAGGATTAAATAGGAACCTTGTTAGGAAACGCTGAAACGTGAGGAGCTGCAACCTTTAAATACCAGAGAAACTGTCTCACATTCAGCCACATTCTGTCTTTTCTCGTCTGTCTGTTTCTCCCACTTTAGTCGTAGCCAGTTCCTCCTCCTCTGCTGGAGACCCTGATGGTGTATGAGGAGGGTATATTCTCCTGACACGCCCTCCCTTCGACGCGACTCCTTCTTATCCCCCCGTACTTTGGTGGATCAGTGTGTGAGGTCGGTCTCACTCACGGAGAGTCACGCACTGATCTCCACGTTCCTCCACTTCTGTACAGGCACCTCAGCCTACTAACCAGGGTCCTTACACAGCGTCCACTTTTTAGTCCCGTCTTTTTCCACCCAGACTAGTGGACGATTTTATCTGCACGCACTAGGGGGCGCCCAGCTGACCGGTAGCAGAGCTGAGATTCAAACACTGAGAGATCAGCGGAATATACATCTGACTTTGCTGTAACAGTTTAGGGAAGGCCCACAAGTGTCCTGCACAGAGCCCTGAGCTCAGCACCACTCAACAGCTCTGAGATGATCAATCAGCGCCCAGTCATCTTTTGACTGAACGGGCACGAATTCCCACAGACATACCTCTGACTGTTGTTCTAGCTGAAAAGATCACACAGATGTCGCTCTGTTTTAAGCTGGTTGATGTATAATAGATGGCAGATTTTGACGGTCTCGTTTTGTGTGTGTGTGTGTGTTAGTGATCGATGCCAACACCCTGACCGGCAGGAGAGAGGAGCTGGTGCTGGGTTCCTCAGGTTCCTATAACCTGACCAACAGCACCGTGGAGTATCAGAGAGGAAGAGAAGGCGAGAGACAGACGCTACGCTGCCACGGACCGATCGCCGCCGACTTTACCATCAAGGTCTCGCCACGTCTCCTTAAGTTCTAGAAGCTTCTCACTTGTTTTATTTATTCATTTTATTTATTTATTTATTTATTTATTTATTTTTAAATATTTTTTATT
>NC_086004.1:30037314-30084814 GCF_030014385.1 Trichomycterus rosablanca
GGAGTTTGTAGATGATGGTGTTTGTTGGAAGTTGGGTTTCTATGGGAGTTTGTTGATGGTTGGTGTTTCTAGGTGGTTGAATATTAAGATGGTGGTGTTCGTCTACACTTGGATTTGTAGATGTTCTAACATTGAATCAGCTTCTAACCTGAGGGTTCTTGGGTTTTATTGGTGAGAAGCTTTCAGACTGGAGGTCATCTCTGCCAAGTTTTTGGACAGGTGTACAAACCTACAGGTGTTTTGTTTATGAGCCCTGAAGCAGGCTGGGATCTGGTTATTTTGGGATCTGCTTGCTCTAATGTGGGCTATTTTTTCCTGATCTTGTAGAGAACGTTCCTGTAGAAGCTAAACTCCCGTGGCTAAAACAAGCTCAGGAACTGGAGGAGACCAGAGTGACCAGCGAGGAACCATCGTAAGTTTGAGACTGTTAGAAACTGTTGTGGCTGAAATGTGTGGGTGTCCCGATACTTTTGACCCTGTGTTGCGTCTCTCAGGTTCGTTCCTGGCCCGTGGTCGTCCTGCAGCGTATCGTGTGGCGTCGGCCTGCAGAGGCGGCGCGTGAAATGCCAAGTGTTCCTCTCGTTTACCCGAGCTGAGGTGGAGCTCCCGGAGGAGGAGTGTGGTGAGGAGAAACCCGCCCTCCGGAGGTCCTGCACCCTGCCACCCTGCCCGGGACCTCCGGATCCGCTCCAGCGCCACAGGGAGGGTCCGAACGTCCCTGCACAGACGGGCTACGTCTGGGAGTACAGGGGCTTCACCGCCTGCTCCGCCTCCTGCGCTGTAGGTGAGTCAGTCTGAACAACGCTGATGCTATTTATTATTATTATATCTGAGGGTGGCACAGCTAATAGAACAGGTCCTGCATGACATGGACCACCTCCAAAAACCTGCAGAAGGTGGATTGGCAGCTCTTTTGCACCCTCCAGGTCTGAGTGAATCTCTGTGATGGATGGGATCCGTTTAGTGGACAGTTTATCCAATGCAAATACAAGCAATTGAGGCTTAAGGGCCTTCCTTAGGGGCCCAACTGTGGCATCAGGGTGATTGTGGGCCAATTGTATGATTTGGCAGCAGCAGTGTAATATGGCAGCAGTCGTATGATGTAGCAGCAGTGGGGTGGTGGTGTGGCAGCAGTGGGGTGGTGATGTGGCAGCAGTGGTGTGATGTGGCAGCACAGATCTGAAGTGGCAGTAGTGACGTGAAGTGGCAGCAGTGATGTTATGTGGCAGCTTTGGAATGATGTGGCAGCAGTGATGTGAAGTGGCAACAGCAGTATGAAGTGGCAGTAGTAATGTGATGATGTGGCAGTAGCGGCAGCATTGATGTGGCAGCATTGATGTAAAGTGGCAGCACTGATGTGAAGTGGCAGCAGCGGTATGATGTGGCAGCACTGATGTGATGTGGCAGCACTGATGTGAAGTGGCAGCAGCGGTATAATGTGGCAACAATGATGTGAAGTGGCAGCACTGATGTGAAGTGGCAGCAGCGGTATGATGTGGCAGCACTGATATGATGAGGCAGCAGTGATGTGAAGTGGCAACTATGATGTGAAGTGGCAGCAGTGAGGTGTTGATGTGGTGGTAGCGGTTGGATGTGGCAGCAGCAATAGGAATATAACAGCAGCTGTATAAAGTGGCAGTTTCAGGTGATGGGCAGATGTTTCCAGAACCCCGGCTGATGTGCTCCTCTCTCTCCTCAGGTGAGCAGGACGCGGTTATCCGGTGCGTGACGGCGGTGGGGTGGGGCCCGGTGGAGGACTCGCTCTGTGGCGACGCCCTCAAACCGCCTGCCATGACGCGCATGTGCAACCCTCAGCCCTGCCCGGCCAGGTACGGCATCTCCACACCTGGTGGTTTTGAACCTGATGCTAGACGTGAACCTGTGGAACCCGAGCGCTCTGGGTTTGTGTGTTCCAGGTGGGAAGCGGGCGTGTGGAACCCGTGCTCGGTGCCGTGTGGGGCGGGGCTGCAGACCCGGACCGTCTGGTGCGTGAGAGGCGCCGGGGCGAACCGGAGCGAGTCGGTGTCGAGTTCTGAGTGCGGAGGGATCCGACCCGCCGAGGTCCGAGCCTGTAATCAGGTGGAGTGTGGAGCGAGCTGGGAGACGGGCGAGTGGCTGGAGGTAACGGCATACACACACACACACTTACACACACTCACACGCACACACACACTCACACACACACTCACACACACACACACGCACACACACACTCACACACACACTCACACACACGTGTGGGCTAAAACGAAGCGTTGTGTGAACCTGGGTTCTAGTCTCGATGGTGCCACGGGGAGGTCTGATGGGGTGTGGCCTCCTACTGTCTGGTGAAGGTTTCCAGCATGATCAGTGGAGGAATAGATAAAGCAAAGTGTGTTCCTCTGTAGGTCTCAGGGTTCCTTGGAGAACCTCTCATAGATGACACTCTAAGACGTTTGAACGTTGTTGAGGACCAGTTAGGAACATCTGTTCAGGTTTATAAAACTCATCAGAGTCAGGGTGACGTTAGATGTTTTCTTGTCATTGTTGTAGCGGCTTTAGGGTTTCCTAGAGAACCTGTCGTAGATGATATTCCCAGAAGCTTCTGAATAAAGGTTCCTCATGACCCATATTGGACGATCGAATGTTGTTGAGGGCCAGTTAGAAACGTCAGTTCTGGATTATCGAACTCTGCACAAGTTCCAGAGAAATGCACAAGTTCCGAATGTCAGGGCGACGTTATGTTGGGGTTCCTTAGAGAACCTGAACATCATCTGATGTTGTTCCATGAAGCCTCTTAATAAAGGTTCCTCATGACTCCTGTTGGACGTTCAAATGTTGTTGAGGACCAGCTGAGAACATCTTTTCTGAATTATCGAACTCTGCTCAAGTTCCAGAGAAATGTTCCAAATGTCAGGGCGACGTTGTGTCAGGGTTCCTTGGAGAATTTGAACATCATCTACAGATGATGTTTCAAGAAGGTTCTAAAAAGGTTCTTCATGACCCCTGGAATGTTGTTGAAGACCAGTTGAGTTCTGAGGAGCATGCAGGAACAGTGTGTGTGTGTGTGTGTGTTGCAGTGCTCCAGTTCATGTGGAAGTGGAACGCAGTGGCGCAAGGTTTACTGTCGGCAGCGTCTGGCTACCGGAAGCTTCCGGCGCCGCGGGGACGACGAGTGTGATGGAGTCAAACCTGAGACGCACCGACCGTGTGTCAGCACGCGCTGTCTGCAGCCACAACTGGTGGGCGGAGAGTGGTCCAAGGTGGGTGTGAGCGGTCCAAGGTGGGTGTGAGTGGTTCTAGGTGGGTGTGAGTGGTCCAAGGTGGGTGTGAGCGGTCCAAGGTGGGTGTGAGTGGTTCTAGGTGGGTGTGAGTGGTCCAAGGTGGGTGTGAGTGGTTCTAGGTGGGTGTGAGTGGTCCAAGGTGGGTGCGAGCGGTCCAAGGTGGGTGCGAGTGGTCCAAGGTCCACACTGATACTGGTCTGACTGGTCTGTGCTGTGTGTGCAGTGCTCGGTGAGCTGTGGGAAGGGGATCCAGCGCCGGGAGCCGGTGTGCAGGAGACAGACGGCGTCCGGTCAGCTGGTCACTCTGGACCGATCGCTGTGTGTCGACCTTCAGCCGCCGCCCTTAATCAGGAGCTGCAGGATGAGCAGCTGCACCAGTGAGAACCACTTCATTCCTCTCTGACCACATACTGTACTGACCACCTACTGACCAGATACTGACCACCTACTGACCACCTACTAACCACCTACTGACCAGATACTGACCAGATACTGACCAGATACTGACCACATACTGTACTGACCACCTACTTACCACTTACTGACTAGATACTGACCAGATACTGACCATCTACTCACCACCTACTGATCACCTACTAAGCACATACTGTACTGACCACCTACTGACCAGATACTGACCACATACTGTACTGACCACCTACTGAACAGATACTGACCACATACTGTACTGACCACCTACTGACCAGATACTGACCACCTACTGGTCCTGATTGCAAGGCAGGAATCACTTAAGTCCGGGTCAGAATCTCAGTGGTTTATCAACAAGCCGGCCTACATGGACAGTCGGGCGTAACCCAGCGATGGGTTGGCGCCCTGCCCAGTGTTTTAAGGTGGAACCGGACCCATTGCGACCCTGACCAGGAATACTTTTGGTCTCCTCCTGTTATGATATTTTGTCATGTTTACGTTCCTCTTTTTCCTTCCCTGCAGGACACAAGTTCTCCAAAAAGCGATGCCCTCGAGTCCTGGGCCTGAGACGTATCTACATCCAGACCAGGCAGGAGAAGAGGCTGAGCTTCACCGTTGGGGGGCGAGCTTATCTCCTCCCGAAAACCTCGGTGGTGGTCAAGTGTCCGGTGCGGCACTTCCCTAAATCGCAGGTACGCTGGGAGAAGGACGGGGTGGAGCTTCAGAGCTCCGAACGTCTGAGCGTCACCAAATCTGGTGCCTTGAGGATCTACAGCCTGGACGCCGCAGACATCGGTCAGTACCGCTGCTGGGCCAATCAGGACTCAGACGTCTTCACCTTGAAGCTGATTGGCCATGATAACAAGCTTCTGGAACGTCCGGATAAACGGAGCTCCAAAACGTTCCTGGAGAAGCCGCCAGGTTTCGGGATCTCCAAGTGCCAGGATCAGGAGGACCAAGGGTTTAAGAAGATCCAGAAATCAAGTCCAGGCTGGTTCCAGAAGAACGAGCTTGATCTGGAGGAGGAGGAACCGGTCGATCTGGGGAACCACCTTCTAGCATCCAGGACCGCTGCCGGCTTGGTGATCACCGCTGACTCGGCTCGGTTTGAGGAACTCCTGAGGAACATCAGCACGCTGGCGGAACGAGTAGACGTGACGGACGACCTGGCGTCCCAGCTCATCACCAGGCTGATGAAAGAGACAGCGGCGCACCAGGTCAAGGAACGTCCAGACGGAACCCCGAATTCCTCGGAAGGAGCTCGTGTGAGAAGCAGAGCGACCATCGTTCGTGACGGGTCTCTGGGATCCACCATGAGCTTCCAGAGGGACCTGAGGGTCGACGTGGGGAGCACCGCGTACGTCACCAACGCCACCCGAAGCCTGACACTTCTCTGTCCGGCTCGAGGAGACCCGACGCCCACGGTGTCCTGGAGCAAGGACGGACGTCCCCTACGAGACGGGTAAGCACGTGTCATGCACAATTACAAGCCCCTCTTTTTTGGAAGTAAAAGTACAGTAGAAACACACAAAAAATTTGGGATGGGGGCGTGTTCCCCCTTGTGTTCCTGGCGGTAGGTAGTAGGGAGTAGGTACTAGGGAGAAGGGAGTAGATAGTAAAGAGTAGGGAGTAGGTGGTAGGGAGTAAGGAGTAAGTAGTAGGGAGTAGGTAGTAGGGAGTACAGAGTAGGTAGTAGGGAGTAGGTAGTACGAAGTAGGTAGTAGGGAGCAGGGAGTAGGTAGTAGGGAGTAGGTAGTAGGGAGCAGGGAGTAGGGAGTAAATAGTAGGGAGTACAAAGTAGGTAGTAGGGAGTAGGTAGTACAGAGTAGGTAGTACGGAGTAGGTAGTAGGGAGCAGGGAGTAGGGAGTAGGTAGTACAGAGTAGGTAGTAGGGAACAGGGAGTAGGGAGTAGGTAGTAGGGAGTAGGGAGTAGGTAGTAGGGAGTAGGTAGTACAGAGTAGGTAGTAGGTAGTAGGGAGTAGGTAGTAGGGAGTAGGTAGTAGGGAGTAGGTAGTATAGAGTAGGTAGTAGGGAGTAGAAAACAGGGAGTAGGGAGTAAATGGTAAGGAGTATGAAGTAGGTAGTACAGAGTAGGGAGTAGGTATTAGGGAGCAGGGAGAAGGTAGTAGGGAGTAGGTAGTAGGGAGTAGGTAGTAGGGAACAGGGAGTAGGTAGTACGGAGTAGGTAGTACAGAGTAGGTAGTAGGGAGTATGGAGTAGAGAGTAAATAGTAGGGAGTACGAAGTAGGTAGTAGGGAGTAGGTAGTAGGGAGCAGGGAGTAGGGAGTAGGTAGTATAGAGTAGGTAGTAGGGAGTAGGTAGTAGGGAGCAGGGAGTAGGTAGTATAGAGTAGGTAGTAGGGAGTAGAGAACAGGGAGTAGGGAGTAAATGATAGGGAGTATGAAGTAGGTAGTACGGAGTAGGGAGTAGATATTAGGGAGTAGGTAGTAGGGAGCAGTGAGTAGGGAGTATGGAGTAGGGAGTAGGTAGTAGGGAGTAGGTAGTAAGTAGTGAGCAGGGAGTAGGGAGTAGGTAGTAGGGAGCAGTGAGTAGGGAGTATGGAGTAGGTAGTAGGTAGTAGGGAGTAGGTAGTAAGTAGAGAGCAGGGAGTAAGTATTAGGGAGTAGGTATTAGGGAGTAAGGAGTAGGGAGTAGGTAGTAGGGAGCAGTGAGTAGGGAGTATGGAGTAGGCAGTAGGTAGTAGGGAGTAGGTAGTAAGTAGAGAGCAGGGAGTAGGGAGTAGGTAGTAGGGAGCAGTGAGTAGGGAGTATGGAGTAGGGAGTAGGTAGTAGGGAGCAGTGAGTAGGGAGTATGGAGTAGGTAGTAGGGAGTAGGTAGTAAGTAGAGAGCAGGGAGTAGGGAGTAGGGCGTGTCAAGTAACAACACTTTTCCGAAGTACTCCCAATCCCACGTGACTGAGCACAGCGGGTTCTGTTCTTCTGTCCTGAGCTCTCACATTTCCTGAATCTTTGTACAGTATCATGTACGGTAGACGGTAAAAGATCTAAATTATTTGCGATTTTAGATTCTCTGATGCAGTTTGGAACACAGTGGTGAACCACGACCCATCGCTTCTTGTATTCATGTCATTTGTCCCCATTTTTGCGACAGTGTTGTTGCACCTCGGTCGAGCATCCGGCACTCGGGTTCATTTCCAACTCCGACTAAACAAAACAATGAGCTTTCACTTCCAAACTCCTGCGTTTAGCACGTAATGCTCTCTCGGCTCGGCTCCCTCCAGGGTCGCCCTGCGGTCCAGAAACGTTCTCTGGTAAACACGGTCAGCTTGTACCCAGACGCTCGCCAAACATCAACCCGCCCGCCAAGACGCGGCTGTCCAAACACCGGCCCGAAATCAGCTCGCTACCTCATCCCAGAGGCTCGGCGATCGCGGACAGAGACGCTGGCACCGAACGTGGCGTTTTAAATCCCGTTTTCATCATCAGGCTCCTCACGGTGTTTAATTTAGGACCGAATTTCTCAGACGTGTCCAGACGTGTTCGGTGTTGTTCTTTGTGCCGGAGCTCCGCCGCTGATGTGCCTAAAGTCTACAAATAGGTGACAAATTAAAGGAAAAAACCACACCTGTGTTTTTGGAACGTGTCCAACCACCAGGAACCGTCAGAGCGGCCGCCTGTGGAACCGTACCGGATCAACAGAACCGTTCCACCGTCTAACCAGTCGCTTGAGTGTTTCCTGTAGAAGGTGGGTCGGTTGGAGATCTGGTGACTGTGAGGACCACGGCTTGTCATCTCTTGGTCACATTGTTCCCTTTTCTCACTGTGCAAACCAGAGCTACATGATTCCCTCACTGTAGGGGGTCAAGCGTTTAGTCCTGCACTGTTCTCTTGTATCTGTGCTGGAACTGGTTCTGGTTACTACAAACTAGCAAACCCTTTCGAAAATGGAACCTGGCGATTACGTACGTGGATGTGGGCGTTCTTCCATTTGGGATGAAAGATGGCCGCTTCGTCGGCGTGTCGCGCCCACGTCCTTGAGCGTCAGATCATGTGACCACGCCAACGCTTTTTGTGATTTGAAGCGTTTCTGGTTTACATGGCTGCAACGCTTCGTTTCGCAGACGGCCGATGCTTTGTCACTGCTGGTTTGTTTTCCTGGCAGAAAGGCGGGTACACAACGTTACTATGGCGACGCAGGATCCGTTGCCCATCGGTTCCAGAACAGCGACATTACGGATCCAAAACTGCGCCCGTTTTTCTAGCCACGAACCTTTGACTTTGTGAAGGAACAGGAAAAGGGAACCGTTCAGGATTTCGGCACCACGGCAGTAGAAAAGCGATTTTGGAATCGCAGATCAGGTGTCCACATACTTTTGACTGTCGGACTGTCGTTCCTCTAAATGCCTCCCAGATTTTTTGCTCCTGGTCCGTGGCGCTTCACCCGCTGCCGGTTCCACTTCACGGCCAAAATAAACCGGCGTCCCCCGGCGACCCGACGTGCCGCACAGTGAGCGTCTACATTCCGGCCTGGCAGAGCAATATTTACACTAGATACCGGCGGGAGGAGGAGGTAAATATCGGGGCACCGCGGTACGCCGGGCGCATCAGATTGCCGGAGCGGATTTTGTACCACCGGCTCCTCCTGGAAGCAAAACATCAGAATCGAGACTGGAGCAGAAACCATCCTGATTAGGTTTTATTTGTGTAAGGGATCCCAGTGGTCGTGTTATCAGATCTCCGGAGCTCAGAGCGGTGAGACGATCTTATCTCGCCGTGCGCCGGCTGCTTTATTCGGTGGAGCGGATGGTATCGGGCTGCGATCTAGTCAAGTCAAGTCAAGTCAACTTTATTTATATAGCGCTTTTTACAATATACATTGTCTCAAAGCAACTTTACAAAATCCAGGACCAACAGATACAAAAACCCCTGTTGAGCAAGCCGAGGGCGACTGTGGCAAGGAAAAACTCCCTGAAAATTACAGGAAGAAACCTTGAGAGGAACCAGACTCAACAGGGCCCATCCTTCTTGGGTGGTCTGGAGGATACTTTAAATAAATACACGATTTACACAAATCATACAAACACAGAATTGAATGATCTAAAAGTCATACAGTGGTAATAAATAGATAAATAAACAATTAAATAATAATAGAGTTGTTATCCGCTCTAGTCTTCAATAAAGTCTGTAGTGATTTCTTGTCGTTGCAATTACTCCAGACCCGTCACATCTGACAGGAGCAGCATCGTTGTCCCGGCAGTCTCGACTTTAATCCTTAACCTCGGCGGGTAAACAGGTTTCCATCAGAATGCCCTCGGGGTAAAACAACAGAGAATGTAGTTAATAATGTACAATGCTAGTTGACAAACAGTTTTACAGAGAGTTTTAGACTCCGGCAGCCCTAATTATTACAGCATAACTAAAAGGGAGAGCGAGCAGGTAACAAGGTCATGAAGGCTTTCACAGGACATCAGCGCCCACCTCTCCTACCCAAACCAGAGTGATTGGACAAGAGAGGCAGAACGACAGCGACCCAACATCCCTGATCACCACAAGTTTCTATGACCAAGAACCCCCAAGCTCTGCGCCTTTGTCTATACTAATCAAAAGCCTGAGAAAATAAATATGTTTTCAGTTTAGACTTAAACATTGAGACTGTGTCCGAATACCGAACAGAGGCAGGAAGATTATTCCAGAGTTGTGGAGCTTTGTAAGAAAATGCTCTTCCACCAGCTTTGGTCTTTTTAATTTTAGGAACTATAAGTAACCCTGCATCTTGTGAACGAAGTGGACGTGCTGGGTTGTAGTAATTAATAAGCTCACTCAGATACTGTGGAGCCAGACCATGTAGCGCTTTATAGGTTAGTAAAAGTATTTTGTAATCAATGCGAAATTTAACTGGCAGCCAGTGTAGAGATGATAGAACAGGAGTGATATGATCAAATTTTTTAGTTCTAGTTAGCACTCGAGCTGCTGCATTTTGAACTAACTGGAGTTTGTTTAAGGATCTACCAGAGCATCCAGTTAGAAGAGCATTACAATAATCTAACCGAGAAGTTATAAACGCATGGATCAGTTTTTCGGCGTCATTAACAGATAGTATATTTCTTATTTTAGAGATATTACGCAAATGATAGAAAGCAACTCTAGTAATATTATTAATGTGTGTATCAAAGGAGAGATCTGAATCTATTGTGACACCTAAGTTTTTTACATCTGGGCTGGGAGTAACAGAGAACGTGTTTAAGTTTAGCACCAGGTTAGACAACTTGTCTCTTGCAGCTTTAGAGCCAACAAGTAAAACCTCAGTTTTATCTGAATTAAGTAAAAGAAAATTACACGACATCCAGTTTTTTATGTCGTTTACACAATCTTCTATCTTACTGATTGTGTCAGTATCATTTGGTTTGGCTGATATATACAGCTGTGTGTCATCTGCATAGCAGTGAAAGTTTATGCCATGTTTATGAATAATTTCACCTAGTGGAAGCATATAGAGTGTAAATAATAGCGGTCCAAGTACCGACCCCTGTGGAACACCACACTTTACTTTTGTAGTTTCTGAGCATTTATTATTTACATAAACGAATTGAGAGCGGTCAGTCAAATATGATTGAAACCAAGAGAGTGCGAGTCCTTTAACACCTACTGTATTTTCTAGCCTCTCCAGTAAAATGTTATGATCGACCGTATCAAACGCTGCACTAAGATCTAATAGAACAAGAAAAGAGACACATCCATTATCAGAAGACATTAACAACTCGTTAACTACTCTAATTAATGCGGTTTCGGTACTATGGTTGGGTCTAAATCCTGATTGAAATTTTTCATGAATACAATTTTCATTCAAATAAGAACATAGCTGTTTGGAAACGACTTTTTCTAATATCTTTGAGACAAAAGGAAGGTTTGAAATTGGCCTATAATTAGATAAAACATGTGGATCAAGATTAGGTTTTTTAATCAGGGGTTTAATAACAGCACTTTTAAACAATTTAGGTACATACCCAAGGCTAAGGGATGCATTGATTAATGTAAGCAGGGGCTCTACAATAGCTGGGAGTAAATCTTTAAGTAAACGAGTTGGAACAGGATCGAGTATACACGATGATGACTTCGATGATTTAATCAACACAGTTAGTTCATTTTGGGAGATTGGATTAAAGGAATTTAGTTGGATTAACTCGTTACTATTATCACCAATGCTGCTCGGAGTGAGTCCATACTTAACATTGGCAAGTGACACACTCTGACTCTGAAGTCGTATTTTTTCTATCTTGTCATTAAAGAATTTTAAAAAATCATCACTGGTACAGTCGGGCGGTATATTAGATTCAGTTTCATTGACGTTTTTAGTTAATTTGGACACTGTCTCAAAAAGGAATCTAGGATTGTTTTTATTTTTCTCTATTAGGGATGAATAATATAAAGATTTAGCTTTTATAAGTGCATGTTTATACTCAGTTAGAGCATCTTTCCAAGCAATCTTATACACCTCCAGTGTAGTGTGACGCCACTTACGTTCTAATTTCCGTGCTGCTTGTTTAAGTGCGCATGTGTGGTCATTGTACCAAGGAGCAAGTTTTTTCTCCCTAATCAGTTTAGTTTTGAGTGGGGCTACGTTATCTAAGGTTGTGCGCAGTACGGTCTCTAGGTTTTGAGTTGCCTGATCTAGTTCTTTAGGTTCTGATGCTGATATATTTGGTAATTCTGGTAGGCAGTTTATGAACGCTGCTGCAGTTGCAGATGTAATAGTGCGCTTACATTTAAAACGATTTGGTTGCTGTATATTATTGGACAGGGACACTTCATATATTAGTAGGGAGTGATCAGAGATTAAGTCATTCTGTGGTATAATTTCCAGGTTGTCTATGTTTATACCATAAGTAAGTATTAAATCTAAGGTATGTTTACAGCGGTGAGTGGGTCCTGTTACATTTTGGGTGATGCCTAAGGATTCTAAAATAGAATCAAACGCAATTTTGAGTGGATTACACTTATCCTCATAATGAATATTAAAGTCACCAACAATTAAAGCTTTCTTAGTTGATAAGACTAATTTAGAAAGAAAATCGGCAAATTCGTTAAGAAATTCTGAGTAAGGACCAGGGGGTCGATAAACAGTAACCAGTTTAAACATACTATTTTTATCAGATGAACATTTATTGGTTATGTCAGAGATAAGAACTTCAAACGAGTTTGTTATGGGAGATGATTTTACAGTAAGACCTATGTCTTTATCATAAATTGCGGCTATTCCTCCACCACGACCGCTAAGACGTGGCTTATGTTCATAACTGTAACCCGGAGGAGATGCTTCATTTAAACCTAGATACTCATCAGGTCTAGCCCAGGTCTCGGTTAAACACAGGGCACTAAGACAATTATCTGTAATTATTTCATTTACAATTACTGTTTTGCATGCAAGTGACCTGATGTTTAGAAGTCCTAACTTTAGTTTAACTTTACTAGGGTTTTCATGATGCTCATTTAGATTAATTTTAATTAAGTTATTATGACATACTTTTTGATTTTGTTTTGGCTTACACCTGCCACGGTAAACAGACACAGTCTCAATGGTTTGTGACCTAAGGATTCCGGGTGACGTCCGATGGCGACTCGCAGACAGTCGGTTAGGCCTGTTAGTCTGCTGCCTGGTCTTGGCTCTGGATAGTCATTTAACACTATCTGCCGCTACACTAACGCGGTGGTAAAGCCTGTCACCTATGCTGCAAGAAATGCGAGCAGCACCCTCCCACGTGGGGTGGACACCATCCCGCTTCAAAAGACCAGGCCTTCCCTCAAAGGTGGACCAGTTATCTACAAAATCGATGCAGTTTTCTGAGCACCATTTAGACATCCAGCGGTTCAGCGACAACAACCTGCTGTAGGTTTCGCCACTGGGTCGAATCGGTAAGGGGCCAGAGCACACTACTGCCTCAGACATCGACCTAGCTAACTCACACACCTCTTTAACATTACTCTTAGTAACCTCAGACTGCCGTAAACGAACATCATTAGTGCCGACGTGGATAACAATCTTCGAAAATCTACGATTAGCATTAGCCAGCACTTTCAGGTTTGCTCTGATGTCAGGCGCCCTGGCCCCCGGAATACAGGTGACTATGGTTGCTGGTGTCTCTATGGGGGTTGCAATACGCACGTGTCGGAGCTGAGAATCTCCTATAACCAGAGCACTTACATTAACAGGCTTCTCAGCGGGTGGCTCACTGAGTGGGGAAAACCTGTTGGACACGTGCAACTGAGATGGTCGGTGCTTTTCCCTACGACTATGTCGCCGAGACGTCACCCACGTGGTGGTAGTCCACGTGGATCTACCACCCACGTGGACTCGTCTGGTTTCCTCCACGTGTGACGTTCTCTGAAGACGTTGAACCCTGAACTCTGTATGTCTGCTCTGTACATCAACTCTACATGGCCAAAAGTATTTGGACACCTGAGCACGAGCTGAAAACCACAGCCAGGAATATAAAATCCACCTGAATTCTTCTGAGAGCTTCCACAGGGGACCAGGAGGCCTGGCTCACCAGCGAGGTTCCAGTTCATCCTAAAATTGTTCAATAGGGCTGAGATAAGGGTTTCTGGGTACCACTGTTCCTCCACATCAAACCCGTGTTAGGAAATGAGACGAAAGGGGAACATGATGAACGTGACCAGAGAAGAACATGATGAGAAGAACATGATCACCAACTGTAGATGGTGAAATGTCAAAAATCCCTGCAGTTGTGTTCTGAAAATCTTTGTTCTTCTCTGGTCACGTTCTTCTCGTCATGTTTTTCTCATCACGTTCTTCTCTGGTCACGTTCTTCTCATCACATTCTTCTCATCACGTTCTTCTCGTTGCGTTCTTCCCACAGTGGTTTTTATGTCTCATATTTCGCGTGTGTGTCCTCTGACCCGCAGGGTATCGTGGGATAGCGGCGGAGCGCTGCGCGTGGTCGACCCTGGCACCGAAGACGCCGGGACCTACAGGTGCACAGCGAGTAATGAAATGGGGTCTGATTCAGAAACCACGCGAGTGCTGTGGACCGGTAAGCTCCCCCTCTCTCCTAATTCCTGATTGGAACCCATGCCAATGTAAACCCTGCTTGACTGTGGACAGTGACACGACTGGTGGCCTGGCACATCTTTCCTGTGGTTACCTGTCTTCTTCCTCTCTTCCGCAGAACCTCCTTCCATCGCCGCCTCCCGGACGAACGTTTCCCATCTTCGCGGCGACAGCTTGAACGTGGCGGTAGGGGGGAGGGTACGAACCCGCGTGGGCGCCAACGTCACCCTGGACTGTCTGGTAACAGGTGAGTGGGATCTTCTGAAGGTCTGGAGATGCCTCCAACGTCAGCTCAGGATCCACAAACGTTCCTGAGACACTTTTTTGGACAACGTAGGGTTCGTTCATGGTGCAAACGTTATAGCGGCGGGCAAACGTGGCACAGGAGCGTTGGCGTGAGGGTTCCCGGTGGCTTCTGGACCCGGGAAAATCCATCTAGCGTGGTTCTCTATGAAATACACCTTAACTACGGCGAGTCTTTACAAGCCTACCAAGGACTCAGCTCAGACTGAGGAACATCAGACCCCAAAAAGGAGGAACATCTTCCTGCTGTGGGAATTTGTGACCCTTCGGTCTAGAGAGCATTCGTCAGGATGAGAAAGTGGAGGTTCCAGTTCATCCCAGAGGTGTTTGATGCGGGTGCCACACCAGTGGAATCGATTTTAGCAGTGGGTGTGGCCGAACATCATTCAGGAGGGGCGTCCACATACTTTCGGTTGGTTTCTTCTGCGTGAGAAGTTCACGAGCGCGTGTGCCAGTCCCGTTATATAAAGCTTACGTCTTTATGCCGTATATTCAGACGTGTTTCCTGATTAATCGCTCTCATGTTGCTGCACCGCCGAACGTTTTGGATAATTAGCGTGAAACGTTGTGTAAAGCTAACCAGCGGCTCAGGACGCCGGCCCCCGGCAGCCCGATTTATGGCGTTCCTCATCGTTACCCGGAGCTGATTTAGCGTAGCCGAGCGCGACTCCCGCGGTTTGATTGAACATGGAGTTAAGTGGGGGGGCGACTCGCGTTCCTGCGTTTGTTTTTTATGGATGTTTATTGTTTTGATCTTCGGGATCTCTGGGGTTGAAAAATTTGGCTCGACCCTCAGAGGCTCGCGGCTCACCCGTAGCACTTAGCCTCGCTGCTAGAGGGGTCCGTCAGGTCCTGATGGAGCGTTACAGACAAACTGGGTTGATGTTCTCGTCCTTTAAAGCATCCACTGGTTTTGGTTAAGGGCGTAACAGTGCCTTCCTGGTCCGATACCCAAAATTCTGATCCAGTGCTGCCTGGACGGTGCCCAGGAACGGCTTGGACTAATTTTATTACCCATAATCACCTCTGTTTTTCCGTCAGCGCAGTTTGGACTGTGTGTGTAACTGTAACAACAGCGCCTCCTGGGGGAAGCTGCTTACAATTATTTTTATGTTTACATTTTCAATATTTAGCGGACGCTTCTATCCAAAGCGACTTACATGTGTGACAGTATACAGTCTGAGCTATTGAGGGTTAAGGGCCTTGCTTAAGGGCCCAACAGAAGCAACCTGGCAGTGGTGGGGCTTGAACCAGTGACCTTTGGATTATTGGTTTAGTACCTTTATTGCTAAGCTACAGCTCCCCATGTGTAATTAGCAACTGCCCTCTCAAACACAACATACGTAGAGTCACACTACGCCCTACGTGTCTCTCCATCACCCATAGCGGCACCGTGACAAACCAACAGGAGTCGCTGTTGTAGTGACAATGAGAATGAACCCTTACCCGGCCGGTTAGACTCTCGGCGGTGCTATCGGACGACCAGGCGTCTACACAGACGACCGTAGCCCTGCAATTGATTGGCACCCAGCCCAAACAAGACCCACAGCGACCCTGACCAGCATAAAGCCGTTACTGGAAATGAAATGAAACGACCAGGTAAGTAGAGCGGCTGTTGTTCATCCAGACCTGCCATATTCCCACACAGGCTGGCAGATAGGGGGCGCAATCGGGAAGAGAGTGCCGTTCTCTTTGATCTACACTTCAAAGTGTCTCTGCGCCTGATCGATCGTGATTTTCTGTAAAGCGGGCGTCACCCTTTCCTCATCGTTTACCAACTTTTTTTTTTTGGAGCAGGCGTACCTCAGCCCAGTGTGAGCTGGCACCGCGTGGAGGGCGAGTCGAACCCCAACGTGATTCGGCTAACGAACGGCTCCCTGCTGCTCTACAACCTGACGCTGCAGGACGACGGGACCTACGTCTGCACGGCGTCCAACGCCATCGGCAAATCAGCCGCCGCCACCGCCATCCACGTGACCGGTGAGATTCTGCCTTTTCTTTTCTTTAGTTTAGTCGTAGCCAGTTCCTCTTCCCCTGCTGGAGACCCTGATGGTGTACGAGGAGGGTATATTCTCCTGACACGCCCTCACTCTGACATGTCCACGCTCCACCGACCCCTTCTCATTCACTCGAACGGGCACAAATCCCCACAGACGCAGAGCTAAACTCCTTCAGATAAAGATGTTTAAACGCAAAATGTATATAGAAAAGCAAACGGTATTAAAATAGAACGACTTATATGTGATCTCTTCTGAAGTGTGTCTGTGGGAATTTGTGCCCGTTCCGCATTAAATCGTATCTGTATTTAAAGCAGGCGTCCGAATACTTCTGGCTGAAGGTTGTAGGTGAATGCGATGATGATCGTGGTTGTTTTTTTGGTGTTGCAGATCTCAGCGCTGCAGCCACCGATGAGAAACACCACGCTCTCCCGGACCTGACCAGGAGACGAGTGGTGATGGCCTCTCGTACCGGGAGCGTGATCTCCGTCAGACCCGGAGACGCCCTGAGGATCGGTAACGCCCTCGCCCCTCTGTAGTGGTTTTGGTCAGTTGCCCACAGCCGCGCCCGGGAAGTGGATATGACTTCACTTACGTCCGGTGTTATTGATGAGGACGGGGGTAGAAGAATGGTTAGGGTGTGGGGCTTGGGGTATCGACGAACAGGAGGGGTCAGGGTTTGAATCCTGGCACTGCCAAGCTCATACCTGATCAAGGCTCGTAACCCTGATGCCCCTGGGTGTGTCCGGCTGTGTTCAATTTACCAAACTGGTGTACAAACTGGTGAACCAAGGGGGCAAATACTTTTGCACATCTACAGAATTTGCATTTTTTAGGATATTTGGGATCTGAAGGGTTTGGGGTTTGTGCCAATATGAATAAAACCATTAACCGGATGCATCACCGCCCTGCACCACCCACCGTAAAAACACATTAATGACCCCGACTGTGTGAGAGCATCGGTAGGAATTCTGATTCATCTCTTTCTTCCGCATTTTCAGGCTGCCCGGTCGTACCGAGCCACAGGAAGCCGATAAAATGGACCTACGAGAACCGGACCCTGGAGCAGATCCCGGGCGCACATCACCGCACCCTCGCTGCTGGCCGCATCCTGGAGGTGAGCGCCCCGGGCGCCGGGTTCGAGGGGCGCTTCTCGTGCCAGACGCTGGCCGATAATCGGCTGATCTCCGCCTGGATCCACGTCCTCTCGCAAGGTCAGTGCGTAAGAAATCCTGTTTTAGTCATATCCATTTCCCCTTTGTGAACCTGCTTCCGCCTGCACAAGCCCCGATCGGATCCTTCTGTTCCACTCGGGTTCCTACAGAGAGCCGTATAGCGTACGGAGTGTGTGTGTGTGTGTGTGTGTGTGCAGATTTGGAGTGGCGTTTAGCTGAATGGAGTGTGTGTAGCGCCTCCTGTGGGAGCGGAGGATCTCAGAGCAGGAGAGTTCACTGCACCGCTGCCAGCGGGCGCGAGATGCCCGCTTCATCCTGCCGGAACCTTCCCAGACCGTCCACCCTGACACGACCGTGTAACCTCCACGACTGCCCTCCCAGGTACCCTCACACCCTTCCCCCACCCTCCAAACTGTATGCAGTTACTGACCGCTTCTTTTCATCTGCCAACGTCACGCACTGCTGTCTGTGAATCATCCAGCTCTAGTGCAGTTCCACCGACCAGCCAGTAGAGGTCGTGATCCCAACAGTAATGACGAACCCTATCAAACTTCTTTGCCCGCTGGTCGCCCAGCCTGGTTGAGATTCGAGTTAGAGTACCAGAGATCAGTGTGTGACTCTCCGTGCGTGATACGGATCTCCGTATAAACCCTCATGGTGCAGGTGAAAAGAAGCGGTCTGTGCTGCACGTGTCTCTGAGGAGGCGTGTGTTAGTCACGACCCTCCTCGTTCAGGAGTGGGGGTCTGCAGCAGTAGAATTGAGGAATTGGAATTGAGGAGTGGAAAATGTTATAAATAAAGAAAAATTCTAGATATTAAAGCTGGTAATTAAAGGCTGTTTTTTCTTATTAATTTTATTTAGTAGCTTTTTATATATATTATTTTTTAACATATTTTTATATTTATTATTATTATTATTATTTATGTATCTGTGTATTTTAAAAATCTGTATTTCATATCAATGTTTTTTTATTTTTTATGTTTAACATTTTTTTTGATTTATTATTTTTTATGTACCTGTTTATTTTTATTTTTGTAATTAAAGAAAATTATTTTTTATTCACAATAAATATGTAAATACATTAACAATACTTATATTTGTGTAACATATTTTTATATTTATTATTATGTTTTTATGTACCTGTTTATTTTTATTATTATTTTTAAATAAAAGAAAAATATATTTTATTTACAATAATATATTAAAGATGTAAACTAATCATAATGTTTTTAAAAATCTATGGTTCATATCAATATTTTTTATTATATATATATATTTAACGTTTTTTGTATTTATTATGTTTTTATGTACCTGTTTATTTTTAATTAAAGAAAAATATTTTTTATTCACAATAATACGTTAAAAATATAAACTAATTATTTTATTTTTTTATCCACATTTCAGATAATTTTTAAATAAAAATAAATGTAATAAAATTCATGTAGAAATATTTTAGAATGAAAGAAATTCAGTCGAGCATCATGGACTCAAACCCCTGAAGTTCCAGTCTGATTCTGTGCTCTTCCTTATTTTAAACACCGTCCCGCTGATCTCCCGCTGATCTCCCACTGATCTCTCGCTGATCTCTCGCTGATCTCCCGCTGATCTCCCGCTGATCTTCCGCTGATCTTCCGCTGATCTTCCGCTGATCTCCCGCTGATCTCCCGTTGATCTCCCGCCGCGTCCTCGTTCCCCCGCTAATAAATCACGAACCGAACGAACCGTCGGTCAGACCTGGAGAAGATCCAGCACAAACCCGAGCTCGGCGGCGTCCACATTCCTCACCGACCTGTTAAAGAGCTCATCCGTCATCTCCAGTTCCCCTCGAGTCCTCCGGGGGGCGACGTGAAGACCTCAGCACCCCATCAATCACCCGCGAGGAGAAGCTGGACCCCTGAGCGCGGGGGGTCTCACGGCTACTGTTACCTAATACTAATAAAACACTCAGCGCTGGAACATTAGCGCTGTCACGAGATTCTGGAGTGTGTCTGCTGGGATTAGTGCTCATACAGAGTTTTGGGCAAGGTGGGGTGGAGTTCTTTAGGTTCTCCTGGTTCTCCAGTTTTTTCCGGTTCTCAAGATTCTCCTGGATCTCTTGGTTTTTCTTGTTCTCCTGGTTTCCCTGCTTTTCCTGGATCTCCAGTTTTTTTCTGGTTCTCCAGGTTCTCCTGGTTCTCCAAGTTTTCCTTGTTCTTTGGGTTCTTCTGGTTCTCCAGGTTCTCCTGATTCTCCAGGTTCACCTGGTTCTTCTGGTTTACCGGGTTCTTCTTGTTCTCCGGGTCCTTCCTGCTTTTCCTGAATATCCAGGTTTTTTTTTAGTTCTTTAAGTTCTCCAGGTTCACCTGGTTTTCCTGGATTTTCCTGGTCCTCCTCTTCTGGTTAACCAGGTTCCTCCTGTTTTTTAAGTTTCTTTCAGGTTCTCTTGGTTCTCCTGGATCTCTTTGTTCTCTTGATTCTTCAGGTTCTGCCATATTTTGACTAAACGGGCACAAATTCCCACAGACACACTTTAAAGTCTCTCAAAGCCAGCCAAAATTTGGGTTTTGAGCCACGCCCAGCGCTGATGCCTGAGAACCAGAAGGATGTGTGTTTTAGTCCCAGTTTGGATTCTGCTGTAACCAGTGTGTGATCTGTTTTTGTTTCCAGCTGGGTTTCCACCGTGTGGTCCGAATGCTCGGCGTCGTGTGGCGGCGGGTTCAGGCGGCGGCGGGTGTGGTGCCAGCTCCTGGAGGCGGGCGGGAGCGTTCGGGTTCTACCGGACTCGGCGTGTGAGGGAGCGGCTCGTCCTGAGCACAGAGAACCTTGTGTGGCAGATCCCTGCGCCGAGTGGATCACCGGATCCTGGGGTCAGGTAGATCACTTCACTCGTTGACCAACAGCTGGAACCTTTGATAGGCTAATAACCTGTTTGGTGTAGCGATTACCCATGATCCTCCTCTGTGTGCAGTGTTTCGGGCGGTGTCTCGGCCCCGCAGTGGCCACTCAGAGGCGGGCGGTGACGTGCAGGAACCTGAACGGTTCCGACTCCAACGCCACCTGTGATCTTGAGGAACGGTGCGTACGACTCAGTGCAAAACTCAGAACTCTTCTTTATACTGTTCCTCACTGTTCCTCTGTTCCTGTTCCTCACTGTTCCTCTGTTCCTGTTCCTCACTGTTCCTCTGTTCCTGTTCCTCACTGTTCCTGTTCCTGTTCTTCACTGTTCCTGTTCCTGTTCTTCACTGTTCCTCACTATTTCTTACTGTTCCTCTGTTCCTCATTGTTTCCTCACTGTTCCTGTTCCTTACTGTTCCTCTTTGTTCCTTTGTTTCTCATTATTTTACACTATTCCTGTTTCTCTGTTCCTCACTGTTCCTCACCATTCCTCTGTTCCTCACTGTTTCTTTTTTCCTCACTGTTCCTCTGTTCCTGTTCCTCACTGTTCCTCTGTTCCTGTTCCTCACTGTTCCTGTTCCTCACTGTTCCTCTGTTCCTGTTCCTCACTGTTCCTCACTATTTCTTACTGTTCCTCTGTTCCTCATTGTTACTCACTGTTCCTCATTCTCACTGTTCCTCATTGTTTCCTCACTGTTCCTGTTCCTCACTGTTCCTCTGTTCCTGTTCCTCACTGTTCCTCTGTTCCTGTTCCTCACTGTTCCTCTGTTCCTGTTCCTCACTGTTCCTCACTGTTCCTGTTCCTGTTCTTCACTGTTCCTCACTATTTCTTACTGTTCCTCTGTTCCTCATTGTTTCCTCACTGTTCCTGTTCCTTACTGTTCCTCTTTGTTCCTTTGTTTCTCATTATTTTACACTATTCCTGTTTCTCTGTTCCTCACTGTTCCTCACCATTCCTCTGTTCCTCACTGTTCCTTTTTTCCTCACTGTTCCTCTGCTCCTCATTATTCCACACTGTTCCTCCATTTCTCACAGTTTCTGATCTTTATTGTTCCTTGCTGTCCCTCACTGTTCCTCTGTTCTCAGGCCGCCCTCCGTGAGGAACTGCACGGCAGAGATGTGTGACGTCCACTGGAGGGCGTCGCCCTGGCGAACCTGCACGGCAACCTGCGGAAACGGTTTCCAGTCTCGCAGGGTGGAGTGCGTTCATCGCCGTAACAACAAGACGCTACCGGACCTGCGCTGTTCCTGGCAGCACCGCCCGGCGTCCTGGCAACACTGCAGCATCACTTCCTGTGGCAGTACGTCCGCAGCGACTCTCACTGTTCCCCGGGCGGGGCAGGGGGGGGGCGTTCCCACCGCTAATTAATTAATACAGACGAGATAGAACCACAAATTCTACAATCCAGGACATTTTTATTACTGTTGTACATCAACGGCCAAAAGTATCTGGACCCCTGAGCATCCCGTCCTGTTCCAAAACCACGCCCATTCATTCAAATATAAACAGCCACGCCTCTCTCAGGGTACACTTACCGTGAGATTTTGGAATGTCTTAGGAATTTGTGCCTGTTTAGTCGAATAGCCATATTTGAGATCCGACATTGTTCCTCACTGTTCCTCAGTTTCACTGTAACTCGCTGTTCCTCACTGTATTAATGTTCCTCACTGTTCCGCTGTTCCACTGTTCCTTTTTTATATTAATGTTCCTCACTGTTCCTCTTTGTAATAATGTTCCACACTGTTCCTCTGTTCCACACTGTTCCTCATTGTTACTTGTTGTGCTTCAGTTCCCCACTGTTCCTCACTGTTCCCCTGTGTATTGATGTTCCTCACTGTTCCTCACTGTTCCTCACTGTTCCCCTGTGTATTAATGTTCCTCACTGTTCCTCACTGTTCCCCTGTGTATTAATGTTCCTCACTGTTCCTCACTGTTCCCCTGTGTATTAATGTTCCTCACTGTTCCTCACTGTTCCTCACTGTTCCCCTGTGTATTAATGTTCCTCACTGTTCCTCACTGTTCCCCTGTGTATTAATGTTCCTCACTGTTCCTCACTGTTCCCCTGTGTATTAATGTTCCTCACTGCGCCTCACTGTTCCTCACTGTTCCCCTGTGTATTAATGTTCCTCACTGCGCCTCACTGTTCCTCACTGTTCCATACAAGTTCTAGTTTGGCTGAAACACCTGAACTGAATTCTAAGCAGGGCGTCCACATACTTTTGGCTGTGTGGTGTATCGGCACCCTTGGTATAGATGTATTATTATAGATGGTAACTAACCACGTGTGTGTTTTTTCTGGTTGTAGACGAGTGTAAGGATACGACGCGGTACTGCGCGGCGGTGAGGCGGCTCGGACTCTGTTCCGTCGAGCCGTACACGCGCCGGTGCTGCCAGTCCTGTTCTAAAGATTCGGACTCCACCTAGCTCGCCTGTCGGCCGGGAGCGCGCTCAACACGGACACGCCGTTCCTACACTGATGTACATGCTATATATATATATATATATATATATCAGACCACCGGGGGGCGCCAGATTCACCCAGAAACTCACTCGACACCTCGTCGGCCGTTAATCTGTTTTGCTATGACAGAGCGGAGATAAGCTCACTCAGTATCACTCACAAGCCACTACAGCGCCCCCTAGATGTAGCTAGCACTGTTTACCGCTTACCTACCGTGTTGAGAACATTCCCAGTCATTTACTCTCCGACTTCAGAACGCGGTTCACGCGTCTGATCAGCACCTGAGGAAGGAACCGCGGGGGGTCCTCACAACGCTCGACCTGACAACACCGGAGAGGCAAAAAGTGCCGTTTTGGGGACCGATTCAGTAACTGCACTGTGTGTGTGTGTTTGGACGTTAATGTGGACTGAAGGGAAGTATGTTTTATTTTTAATGCACCGCTGAGCGATGAGAAGCTGCACAGCGCCCCCTTCTGTGTTTTTAATTTATACCAAATGTGTTCATTTTTATTATTATGGGGACTTGAAGCGGATCATGTTGGACCGTTCACGTGTGTGAAGGGAAGCTGAAGCGGGTACGGATGAAGACTTCGTACGGACTCTATAACCACACGCAAAAAGTTAGCACAACGTTTTCTTTTAAGCGTAGCACGTTTGCTCGGCACCGCTGTAATCGTCTGGCCGTGTCTGGCGGTCTGAAGCCTGGATGGGGAATAGCGTCCTCTAATGTCTGGTGTGCCAGCCTGAGGCCCTCTGTGTCCGGCGCGGGTGTCATGCAGCCAGCAGGGGTCACCGGACTGCACAGGGGAATTAAGTACGTCCAAACTGGGACGGTGCAAACAAGGGAAAGAATTAATAAAATAAATAAAAATAAATCAAATAAAATAAAGAAGCTGTTTTTTAAACGTGTTGTTTTGTGTCGACAACTGGTAGGAAATGAAGCTGGTGGGTGATAGAGAATTTAGGGAAGGTCCGCTCAGCCGCACTCAACAGCTCTGGGATGAAGCGGAACACCGACTGAGGCTCTCTTTGACCATACAAAGGGCACAAATTCCCATACACAGAGGGTCACTCTGTTTGGTCGGGCATCCAAATACTTATGACTGTATAATTTCAGGATGAATTTTGCGTGTGTGTGTGTGTGTAAATGTATATGTGTGTGTGTGTGTGTGTGTGTGTGTGTGTAAATGTATATGTGTGTGTGTGTGTGTGTGTGTGTGTAAATGTGTGTGTGTGTATATATATATGTGTGTGTGTGTGATTGTGAGTGTGTGTGTGATTGTGAGTGTGTGTGTGTATATATATATGTGTGTGTGTGTGTGTGTGTGTGATTGTGAGTGTGTATGATTATATGTATGTGTGTGTGTGTGTGTAAATGTATGTGTGTGTGAGTGTGTGTGTGTATATATATGTGTGTGTGTGTGATTGTGAGTGTGTGTGTGATTGTGAGTGTGTGTGTGTATATATATGTGTGTGTGTGTGATTGTGAGTGTGTGTGTGTATGATTATATGTATATGTGTGTGTGAATGTGTGTGTGTGTGTGTGTGTGTAAATGTATATGTGTGTGTTTGTGTGTGTTTGATTGCGTGTGTATGATTGTGTATGTGTGTGTGTGTGTGTGTGTGTGAGTGTATGATTATATGTATATGTGTGTGTGTATGTATGTGTGTGTGTGATTGTGTGTGTGTGTGTGTGTGTGTGATTGTGTGTGTATGTACTGTATATGTGTGTGTGTGTGTGTGTGTGTGTGTGTAACACAGTTCTTCTATATAAAGTCTCTTTAAGTACGATATCGTACCTGAAGCGCTTTCCATAGTTACGTATAACGTGATGAATATAATTGGGATGTTGGAACAGGACTGCCTGAACTTACTCGCCCACGGAAGCACGTTTGTGTTAATAAAATAAATCCACTTTATTTGCAGAACTTTATTTATTATTTATTATTAATGATTATCGGCATACAGAGCGATCTGAGAAAACCCGCCACTCGTCCTCCTGAGCGCCGGACACTAGGGGTCACTAGTGCAGCACTCGCTCTCTAAAACAGGACCAGTTATGTCTGTTGAGTGCCTGGCCAGGTCAGCAGCACCGCCAAGACTCGAACGTGCTCGGGTGGTGAAACAGTCCATTAAGCTAGTCGAGACCCTGGTTCAAGTTTTGGCGGTGCTTGTTTTAGAGAGCGAGTGCTGCACTAGTGACCCCTAGTGTCCGGTCGAGGTACCGACACGAGCAGCACCAGAACAGCACACGAGCCGAGGCTGTAAGGATCCAGCAGAGGAAACTTGGGTATATCCAAATGAAGGTTTAAATTATTTGGTGAGTGTGTTGTCCATAAATATCTGGACGGAATGTGTTCCTCACTTCTGTCTCCTGGACGTGCTTTATTACTCTGGAGGACGTGTTCCGCTGCTCCGGGGTCCAGCTCATGATCCCAGACTTACAGAGTCAGAATAAGCGATTCGATCCTAAATACCTAAATATCACACTGAAGCTACCTGGATGCTCCCTTATAAAACACACACTATACGGTCAAAAGTATTTGGACTCCCGAGCACGAGTCTGTTGGATGCCCCGTTTTAAAAACGAACTGTATTGAAACAGAGCGACGTCTCTGTGATGGACGTCTTTCAGCTAAAACAGCAGCCGCTCTTCTGTTACTGAGAAGCTTCTCACTGGATTTTGGAGTGGGTCTGTGGGGATTTGTGCCCATTTGGTCAAAATCTGACTTAGGAGACGCTTTGATTCAAAGTGACCTACAGCACTGTGACAGTATACTGTCTAAGCAATTGAGGGTTAAGGGTCTTGCTCAAGGGTCCAACAGTGACATCCCGGCGGTGGGGCTTGAACCAGCGAGCTTCTGATTACTAGTCCAGTACCTTAACTTAACCACTAGGCTCTAACTGCTCTGTTCCGGTTCATTCCAGAGCTATTGAGTTGATGTATTACACCTGTTAGCGACTGTTCTGGCTCATGAATGCAGTCATTAAACAGGCCGTCCCAATACTTTTGACCCTATACTGTGCATATTAATGAATCAATTAAAAATCTATATTAATTAATAAATGAATAAAACGATTCACAGCGATTTGTCGATCATTTTTACTTTGATCCTCGGAGCTGGACGTGCTGACGCCCTCTCTCACGCCATGATGGCCACGGCTTTAGGGGTCTCGACCTCATGTCCTGTGGTCACCTGATCCCGGGCCGAGACTCTGCGGTAGAACCTGGACAGAAGAACGGAGGGTTATTGGACAGTCAGGGAGGTACGGTTAGGGTGGTACTGTAGGTAAAGACAGGAAGGTAGAAACACGATAGGGTCAAAAGTATTGGGACGCTCCTTCTAATGACTGAATTCCAATTATTGGCTAAGTGCAGTAGCAGTATAGGGAAGGCCCGTTCCTGTTCCGGCTTGAAGAAAAGCTCGGTTTAAGGAAACATTCCGGCTCTTTAATACTGTAATACTGCATGGGCACAAATTCCCACAGACACACTTCAGAAGCGCGGCTGTCGTGAGGTCGCCCTGTTTTAATAGCGTTTGTTTTTGAAACTGGACGTCCGACAAGCTCGCGGTCAGGCGTCCGAATACTTCTGGCTGTATAGTGCCGGTATGTTGGTTGATGCTGTAGGTGGGTGGAGAGATTTGAACAGACAACCATCAGAAAGAAAAACAGTAGAGCAGATTAGGGAGGTAAGGATCTGACCTGTGTCCCGCGTCGTCCACTCTCTCGAACACGAACCCGGGCGGAGCCTCGCTGCTGGCCGGACACGCCTTGATCTTTTTGGGCGTGAACTCGGTGCGGTACACGGTTCCCTCCTCCAGGGGCGCCTGGCTCCTCAGGGGGGCGGCGAGGGGCTTGCAGCTGGGATTGGGCTGCAGCTGGTGCTGGATGTAATGAGCCCTGAAGGTGCTCAGGTCCTCCATCCTGCCGCTGGCTCGCGGCATCTCCGAGGGTTTGCAGGCGACGGTTCGGCGCTGGGGCGTCCAGGGTTTGAAATCCTCCTTGGTGGTGGTGTCGGCCTGGAAGGGTGCCGAGGAGCGGGCGTGCCTGAGGAAGGGCTTGGCGGGGACGAACGGCTGGATGCGGTGCCTGACGTAGGTGGTCTGAGTGGTGGTGGTCAGGTCCATGTCCTGGGTGGGGCTGGTGTACTCGGGCGCTCTCGGAGCCCTTGGCGGAGGGACGGCCCACGCCTGGAACCGCTCGCGGAACTCGGTGCTGCTCTGGAACGGCGCGTCCGAGGGCGACTGGAGCCGCTCGGGTTTGCAGCTTTTGGGCGCGGTGCCCGGCAGACCCTGGTACTCCAGCCGGTGTGTGGTCAGGTCCTGGAAGGGCTGCTCGCTGGGCTTGTATTCCGGAGGGGGTCTGATGTAACGCGGCTCCACGCGGTGAGGGACGTAGCTCAGCTGGTGGCTGGTCACGCCGTCGAGCGGAACGTCCGACTGTTTGGGGGCGTTCGGGGGTTTGAAGCTCTCGCGGACGACCGGACCTCGGGGGACGAATTCATCCTGGAATGTCGTGGCGTTGCCGAATTTCTCCACCGGGGGGTGGTACGAGGTCCTGGGTTTGGGGGGCTCCCGCCTGGTGATTTCCCACTGACGAAAATCCTCTGTAACATCAAAACAACACGGCGTTACACATGGAGACGTTTTTGCCTCTCTAACAGCCTCCTCACTGTGATACACTCTCCAATACACTATATGGTCAAAAGTATTGGGACTTTAATATCGTTTGTTTTTTAAAATGGGGTGTCCGAATACTTTTGACCATACATCGTCCGTCCCTGTGCGTCCTGCTCCGCCCTGCTTACCTTTGTAGGTGGGCACTGTGTCCAGTTTCCCGTCGGCACCTCGGTTCCTCTCTTTTGGCCGCGCCAGTGAAATGGGCTTCACCTCGTAAGGGTTGAACTCCAGGCTGTACGTGGTGGACAGGTCGATTTGGCCCGGGCGCGGCTGGTACTGCGGCCTCTGTCTCCCGGGACGCCGGGTCACTTCATACGGGACGAAATCGGACCTGAACCGGAACAGAGATTCACCAGGAGATGAACTGGAGCTTCAGTGAAGTCTGATGATCTGATTATAGTGTGATGTGCTTGGTGCCGCACTGAGATGATTTGTGAGGTTATGGGAACGGTCGGGGTTCATAATGGTTCTCACTTGCCTCAATCACTTCCTTTTATAGGCTGCAGATGTTTATTGTGCATTTCCTCTAGTACTTTGAGGAGTTTCCGGTATTTTGGCCACCACTTTATTTTTAAGTTTCTCTTATTTTGGCCACATCTTCACTTCTGAATTTCTGACATTCTGGCCACACATTTATTTAGGAATTTCTGGTATTTTGGCCACACCTTTACTTTTTTAAGTTTTAGTTATTTTGACCACAATTTCCACATGTAAGTTTCTGGTATTTTGACCACACCTTTATTTTTTGGAGTTTCTGGTATTTTGGCCACCCCTTACTTTAAAATTTTTTTTGGTTGTGGCTCTTCTACCTTGGTGAAGCATCTTCCACACAACTGAGTTCCTCTGTTGGTTTTTGCAGGTATGGTCGGGGCCTCACCTGGAGCCCTGGAGACACTGTGGGACACTAAATATTGAATATTTGACATTTTTATTTATGTTTATTGTTGTTCATGTGACGACTATTATGGAGGAACGTACGACCACGTACAGATAAAGTAGATGAGGTGTGTGTTTGACCAGCAGTGTGTGTTTGACCAGCAGTGTGTGTTTGACCAGCAGTGTGTGTTTGACCAGAAGTGTGTCTCACCTGAAGGTGGTGGTCCCCTCCATCCGGCTCCTCTCGCCCTTCTCCTCCGGTTTGGGTTTCAGGCTCTGGGGGGGTCGGCAGCTCTGGTACGTGGGGTATTTCTCGGTGTATTCGCTCACCACACACACATGGCCGCTCTTCCCGTAGAGGTCTGTGGGCTGGCGAGTGCAGCGGTGGCGCCTGGCGGGGACGAAAGACACGACGGTGGCACCAAACCATCAAAGGGCATCACACACACTCACTCATTCACAATCAGATACACCTAGGGCCTGTTTACTGAAACCAACCCACCTACTGGCACGTGTCTGAAGTGGCCCCGTGCTGCCAATATTAATAATAATGATAATTATTATTATTATTAATTAATATTATTATTTTGGAAATATGATAATAATATTAATAATTTTAATCGACAGTAATATTAATAATAATACTAATAATAATAATAATAATAATAATTATAATATTTGAATTAATAATAATACAAATTTAATTAATTATTAGTAAGATAATAATAATAAAGTTAATAATAATAATACTATTTATAAAAAAATAAATTAATAAAACAATAATAATATAATTAATGATTATAGTAATAAAATAATAATAATAATAATAATAATAATAATAATAATAAATGCTCTTATGGCGTTGGGTTAAAATCTCAACAGTGCCACCTGTGGGTAGTTGGGGGTTTTGGTCGGTGGTGGTGGGGCACTCTGTCTAAGTTATTCCTGCCTTCCGCCCAGTGCTGCGACCCTGACCAGGAGAAAGCGGTTGATGAAAATGAAATGAAATAAAAATTCTAATAATTTAATGTTTCTACCAACGATTTATCCTGGTCAGGGTCGCGTCGGACAGGACACCAATTATGTCTGTATTCGCTCGACTGGCTCATTTTTCTTTCGAGGTAAGTGTGTGTGTGTGTGTGTGTGTGTGTGTGTGTGTGTGTGTGTGTGTGTGCTGTACAGATCCAGGGTGTCAGGTTCGATCCTCACCTCCAACAATACTTGTAGGTTTTTATAGTCAGCTCTACAGTTCACTTCATATTTTTATTCTACTGTTCGATTTATTTGGGCCCCTGAAGCCACAGGTGTAATGACTGTAATCACTAATGAGCTGACGGTTCATCCAAACGCACTGACGTTGCTCAGGGGTCCAACAGTACCAGTGACCGGACCATCCGCTTATTTACCACTTGCTTGCTTAATGACTTGGCAGAACCTTCAACACTTTTAAACATTTAATTACGTTGCATTTCATTTTTTTGGACTTGACTTCGACTTTAAAGAACTTAAATGTGTGATTATTTTTTAAATTTGGACAAAGAAGTTAGTGACACATTAAAGGAAAACAAACTGTTGATGTTTGAACTATAGGATTAGAGAGGAGAGCTGAGGGGGGTGAGGGGGGTCTGGGCTCTGTGGGCAGGATGAACGATTCACCAGGTGAGTAAATAAAGTAAAATAAAGTGAAATCTTACCCGCAGTTACAGATGTTACAGATGCAGACCTTCTTCATGATGATTATAAAGCTTTATAACCTCTTCTCGACCGGAGCGCTGGTGCAGCTAATGCGCATGTTTGTGTAGCACCACACACGGACCCAGCACGGGTTTCTACAGCAACAGCGTCACCTGGCAACCATAAAGCGTCTTAACGACGACGCTTCGTGACGCAAGACGTTTAGATAACGTGATTAAGGCCAAAATACACTGGTACCTTGTAACTCGACCTCCCCTAAACTCAAAATCTTTAAAAAGTGAGCGGTAAAATCTCACCAGCGTGTGAATCTGAGCTGAATCTGCATCAGTGTGGAATAAGGTTCAGATCCAGGGTTACAGCTCCACATGTATCTGTGTTTATCTGGATTCTCCTCCCTGTTTCACTTTTAAACTTGTGTTACAGCTCCAGCTTCTGAGAAATGGTGAGAATCAGAATCAGCTTCTCCCAGAGTCTAAAACGCTTCTGGTTCAGAATAAAGCTTAACGTGGTTTAATGTAGTAAAAGAAGGAGACAGGAGCACTAAACTTCTCTTCATTATTACTGCTCATAAGTTCCTCCACTAATCACATTCCTCACTCGCTGTTTTACTACAATACGTCACGCTGAGTTTTGTTCACAGACACACTCAACAGCGCTAAAGCGGTTTTGTCACTTCTCATGTGAATGCGCCGGTGCTGAGGGGAATACGGTATTCCAACATCAAGCATCTCCACCATTAAGAAGCGTCAAGAAACAATAAAGAAGTAAAACTACAGTGCAGCTTTTATTGTTTTTTTTATTGATGTGTAACTGTTAGTAATTGTATTTCAGTGTGTTTATATTATATTTGTGTTATTTTCAGTGTTAAAGTGTCAAAAACAACCTCATTATTTTACATGAGACTAAAATATCTGCAGCTCCACGAGACCATGGACGAGTTAACAGGTTTCACAAACATCCTTACGGGAAAAAATACCTTTAAACTCAACGTCTTTAAAACGTGACGCCGCTTCCAGAACCAACTGATGTCCAGTTTCTGGGTTCCTCTGTATTTGGACCTGATCAGGAGCTTGTCGGACGTCTTATTTCAAAAACAAAGCAGCTAGAAGAACAGCCGCTCTTCCGAGAAGCTTCTCACAAGACTTTGAAGTGTGTCTGTGGGAATTTGTGCCCATTGTACGTCTCAGTTGATGTTTCAGGGACCTTCCCTAAACTGAAATAGAGGGACAAAATAATATTTTGCTTTAAAATAGTCATTTTATTTTATTTTAATAATTCACTGCAGAAATTTGACTTATAAGCGTAAAGTTCTTCTCGTTCTTACTCCTGAATTTTGGAATTTTGGAGTCGAGCTGCATTTCTTAATACAATTTGGAGAGTAAATGTATATTTATATATAAAAATATACTAAAGTATAATAGACTAAAATAGAATAGAAAACAATATTAAGAGAAGGATTACAAATGAATAGTTTATAATAGGAAAGGCAATATACTTAATAATCATATTTTAATAATTCACTACAAGAATTCGACTCCTAAACTTTGAATCAACTCTCAGTTCCAACGCCAGACTTGGTGAATCGACTCTTTTTTAAAGCATCGTTCTCGTTTAAAAAACTGATGGAATTTGAAGTCGATTCTCAATTCTAAATTCACGTGTTCAGAGAATCGACTCATTTCAGATTGACTCTCGCATGCCGATATTTACGCAAAATTCAAATAGAATGAACCAGGGAGTCGACTCCAAAAATCCAGTGTCTATTCTAATTGATCAAAACGCTGGTTCGGAGAATTGACTCTCTTTTCAGATGCTGAATCGACTCTTCCATGCCGCTAATCACGTCGTATGTATTCGAATAGTATGAACCAGAGAGTCGACTCCAAAGTTCCGGAGTCGATTAGGATATATCAAACCACGAGTTCGGAGAATCGGCTCTTTTTGACATCGAGTCGCACCCGGGTTCTGGGTAAGAACAGATCCCTGTTCTAATTCGTGCCAGGAAATGAGATTTATGAAACTATTTTTCGCTCAAATATGTAATATTATAAAATCAGCGCTGCATTTTGCTCCTATTTTCTGTTATTGATTCATTCTTTCGGGTGTTTGGTTCTGACATCAGTGATGACGTATGAACACCGGCTCTCTGATTCCGGAAGTGAGGAAACAACGTGAGTTCATGCTGTCATGTGTTTGTGTTATTGTGTTATTGAGTCTCTGGTTTATACTTTTATTAAATGTACCAGTTTTTAGGACTTTTAGTGTTTCTGTTCACGCTGTTAGCTGTAGCAGAAAGCGATTGTTGTTAAATGTCACCCATATGTAAATACAGTGCTAGCTGGTTAGCATTAGAGCTAACTTAATTTGTTTAAAGTAAAGTAAATAGTTCTAACATGTAGATTTTTTATTCTCTGTAATTCTGTTTGTTATTGTGTTTAATGTGTCTGTTATGTTGGAAGCTGGGTGTTAAGATAACATTCAGGTTGCTGCTGTGAATCACAGAAAAGTAAATAAAAACACAAACTTCTCACAGCAGTTGGTCAAAAGTAAGTGGACACCAGACCATGAGCTTGTTGGACGTTTTATTACAAACTACAGGCATAAACACAAAGTTGGCCCTCTCTTTGCGGCTACAACAGCCTCCACTCTTCAGGGAAGGCTGTCTGCAAGATGTGGGAGTGTGTCTGTGGGGATTTGCCAGGCACTGATGGCTTACAGTCAGCGCTCCGGTTCATCCCAAAAGTGTTCCCTGGGGTTGAGATCAGGGCCCGGTGCAGACCGCTGTAGTTCCTCCACGCCAAATTTGTCAAACTTTGCTTTTGCACTGGGCACAGTCGGTCTGGACCTGTATAGGGCCTTCCCCAAACTGTTGCCACAGAGTTGGAAGCATATTGGAACATATACTGTGTTATTGAGACGTGTGTGTGGTTACAGTGGGACTCCTGGATGAGGGTTTGAACTTACCCAGACCTTTAGTTCATGTTCTTCTAGTCTTCAGTTTGTTCCTCTGTGTAAATGTGCACGTACGAGGGATCTTCAAAAAGTTTCCTCACTTTTATATTCGGGTTATAAGCGGTGAGGGTGGAGGAGGAGGAATCGGGCGTGTCCGAGAGACGCTTATAGTCCAGATTTAGCTCCATCTGATCTCCATCACCTTCAGTAAAACGTTTGGAAGTGTTGACGTGTTTGTATTCTGTCTGTCTGTTGCAGCTCCCGGTCAAAATGGGCCACACGAGTTTAGAGAGAATCATCACACTACAGAAGAAAGCATCGAACATCAGGAACATCTGCATTCTGGCACACGTGGATCATGGTACGTTTAACCCTTCACGTTCAGATTGTCATTGTGGTCGTTTTATTTGCAAAGCGTCCTGGTGTGAGGAGACGATGGACGAAATGCCGGTGAGGAACCTCCTGCAGTGGTGTAGATCCTGTGTTCTTCACCAAGGCTGCTTTTATGCTCATACTGTATACAAAAAGTTACTGGTTCAAGTCCCACCACTGACAGGTTCTCACTGTTGGGCCCTTGAGCAAGGCCCTTAACCCTGTCGCTCTGACTTCCAAACAAGCTAGTATAGTATTGTATTAAACACATGTAGACGTATACATGACAAATAAGCATTTATTATTATTATTATTATTATGATTTAATTTATTATGGTTGGATGTTTCCAGGGAAAACGACGCTGGCCGATTGTCTGGTGGCGAGTAACGGCATCATTTCCACTCGCCTGGCAGGAAAGGTAACCGCGGTCCTTCCCTAAATCATCCCCTCGTGTTCGCTGCTTCGGTTCGTTATTCGTGTGTTTTATGTTGGTAATTTCAGCTCCGGTACCTGGACAGTCGGGAGGACGAGCAGATCCGAGGAATCACCATGAAGTCCAGCGCCATCTCCTTACATTACACATCAGGTACGTCTGTGGATCAGGACCACGCCCGTCCTCATGATGAAATCTATTCTTCTTTATGCTTTTTAACATTGTGGAAACAGTTTGGGGCGTGTCGCTCATCAGCCCTTGCTCAGGGGTCCACGTACTGTCGGGCGTGTCGCTCATCAGCTGGTTGTGTGTTTTATTCTCTCAGGACAGGACGAGTATCTGATCAATCTGATCGACTCTCCCGGTCACGTCGATTTCTCCTCCGAGGTCTCCACGGCGGTGCGGCTGTGCGACGGCGCCATCGTGGTGGTGGATGCCGTCGAGGGGGTGTGTCCTCAGGTAAAACCTGCTCACGCGTCCACATACTTTTGGCAGTACAGCGTATGAAGGGAAAGAGGAATTTGTATAAAAAATAAAATAGAAAAAATAGAAAAATAGAAAAATAAAAAATATATTAAAATAAAGAAGAATAAAATATAGAAAAAAAAATAGAAAAATAAAAAAAAAAATAGAAAAATGAAATATAGAAAAAATACAAAAAATGAAATATATATTAAAAATATTAAAAATAAATTATAAAAATGAAAAAAGTAAAATATAAAAATATATAATATGTAAAAATATAAATTAGAGAAAATGATATTAAAATTAAATATAGAAGAATACAAAAATAAAATGTAAAAAAAATACAAAAATAAAATATAAATTAAGAAAAAAATGCAAACAGAATATAGAAAAGAGAAAAAACATTTAAAAATTAAAAATAAAATATAGAAATAAAAAATAGTAAAATATGTAATATGTAAAAAATATAAATAAGAAAATGATATTAAAATAAAATATAGAAAGGTTCCCAGCGGAGACGCATTTCGGGTTGTATGTGTTTGTGTAATCATAACGTTCCTCTGATGATGTTCTCCGATCCCGCTGTAGACCCAGGCGGTGCTGAGGCAGGCGTGGCTGGAGAACATCCGCCCGGTGCTCGTCCTCAACAAGATCGACCGTCTGATCGTGGAGCTGAAGCTCAGTCCTCAGGAGGCCTACACGCACCTCCAGAAGATCCTCGAACAGGTTTACACTTCACTTTTATCCTCCACCCCTCCACCCCTTCTCCCCTTTCTCCTCTGTCGGACCTCGGGTGTCGCATTTCTGTGACCTGCACTCCCTCAGACACGCCCAGTCGTGTCACCCAGGTGGTCGATCGCACCACTGAGATCCGAACCCGACATCTCGAAGTCGTCCGACTCGACGTGCTATACTGTCTGTCCAGGGCCTCGACCGGGCAGCAGGGGTCACTGTTGCAGCTGCAGAAAGTCGATTCCTTGTGACCTTCCCCACCATCTGAGAGTCTGTAGATCCATAAAGGACTCTCTAATGGACCCTGGAGCCCTGTCCTGGGTTCCTACCTCGTCCCTGGGCCACTGCGACCCTGACCAGGATAAAACGCTTCATGAAAATGAAAAAAATTTAATTAAATCCAAAAGCCTTCCCAGAAAAGTACACTACATGACCGAAAGTATGTGGACACACGTTTTTTGGTATCGTATGTACCTGTATGTGTACCGTATAACTCGGTGTGTGTGTGTGGGTGTGGCGCAGGTGAACGCAGTGACGGGGACGCTCTTCACCTCTACGGTTCTGGAGGAGCGGGCGGTGAAGGAGGCTCAGGTTCAGGACGAGCGGCCCGAGGCTGATGGAGGGGAGCAGGTTTACGACTGGAGCTCCGGACTGGAGGAGACGGACGACTCGCACCTGTATTTCAGTCCTGATCAGGGTAACGTGGTGTTCGCCAGCGCCATCGACTCCTGGGGCTTCAGGTACGACACGTGCTTCCCTTAAACCCGTAGGGCGATGGGTCCGCCCCGCTTTATTATCCCCCTACTGTCACAGTGCATCTTCACATCATTGTTTCAGCCTGGAGCATGGGCCACGTCCCATCTGCTCCCTTTGCTGGCTGATCGAGGCGCTGCACTTGATAGTTTGATAGGACTGGGGAGTTGGATATGACTAGATTAGGAGGAGCTCCACTTCTCATATCTCTCACATCTCACCTGCTGATTTTACTCATGCACAGGTTGCGTCCCAAACCACATCTGATGTACATGCTGTGTACTTATACCACTTGATTTGGGACACAGTCTGAGAAAAAAGCAAAAATGCAAACAAAATGTAAAAAAATGCAAAAATAAAATATAAAAAAAAATGCAAAAATAAAATATTAAAAAATGCAAAAATAAAATATAAAAAAAAATGCAAAAATTAAATATAAAAAAATGCAAAACAATTGCAAACATTAAATATAAAAAAATGCAAAAATTAAATATAAAAAATGCAAAAATAAAATAAATGTAAAAATTTAATATGAAAAAATGCAAAAATAAAATATAAAAAAATGCAAAAACATAAAATAGTTGCAGTGAGTGTTTGTGTGAATTTTTAGATTTTATTTTCTTATTTCATTTACAAATAAACAAATATTTAAGTATCAAAAACAAATAATTAGTAAAAATGTTATCTTAGTACATTACGCTTGTTTATCATCTCCGGGATCCAGGGTTCGAATCCACAGTGGTTCTGTGGAAGTCTGCAGATGGACATGATTGGCTGTCTTGGTAGTGGTGGCTTAGCAGTTAAAGTACTGGACTAGTAATCAGAAGGTTTCTGTTTCTATTGTTGGACCCCTAAGCAAGGCCCCTAACCCTCGATTAAAGGCTCCGCTGATTAACGTGAATGTAAATGTTTGTTTTTGTTGACTGTGTTGATGTCGCAGTTTTGCTGCAGTTTTTGAAACGTCCACCAGATGCCGCTCTTGTCAAACATTTCAAATTTCGCACCTTCAGATCGACTGTTGGTGTTTTTATTGGTATTTTATTGTAATAAAACATTTTATTCTTCACATTAATCTCTATAACCACAAAGTCTATTTCACCACATTTCTATTTTACCCAAATAAGCTAAAAATTAATTATTATTTTATATCTAATATTGATGATGTTACTTCAGCGTTTGCCAGTTTGCTGAGATCTACAGTAAGAAGATGGGGATTCGATCAGAGATCCTTCAGAAGACCCTGTGGGGGGATTTCTACCTGAACACCAAGGCCAAAAAGATCATGAAAGGAGCGCAGGTACAGATCGAGTTTCATGTCCCAGCTTCACATTACTCAGTACGGACAGAACGCCGATGTTTGTGCTCTTGACGAGTGTCGTGACGTTCCGACGTTTCTCTTCAGGTTAAAGGAAAGAAGCCGCTCTTCGTTCAGCTGGTTCTGGAGAACATCTGGAGTTTATACGACGCCGTGGTGATCCGGAGGTAAGCTTTCCTTCTCCAGGATTTTCCTCTCGGTTTAGTCGTATCCACGTCCCCGTCTGTATCTCTGGTGTTTTTATTTTCAGAGATAAGGAGAAGGTGGAGAAGATGGTGACCTCACTGGGATTAAAGCTCATGACCCGCGACCTCCGGCACAACGACCCCAAAGTGCTCCTGAGCGCCATCTGCAGTCAGTGGTTACCGCTGTCTCAGGCCGTGCTGTGTATCCTTCTGCATCACCGCCGGAGCAGCACAGTTCATTCTGTTTCACTCTTAAATAAATCAATAAAACAACAGAACAATGAAAGTGATAAAGCAAGAAAATAATAAAACAAAGAAAAAACGAAGAAAGAGGAAAAAAATACAAAAATTAAATATAAAAATGCAAAAATCAAATATAGAAAAGACAAAAATACAAAAATTAAATATACTAAAAATACAAATATTAAATATAAAAATGCAAAAATTAAATGTAGTTAAAATACAAAAATTAAATATAAAAATGCAAAATTTTTATGTAATAAAAATACAAAAATTGTAGAAAAATTTAGAAATGAAAAGGAATGCAAAAATAAAATATATAAAAGACAAAAATACAAAATGAAAATGTAGGAAAGAGCAAAAATAAAGAAAAGTTATTAAAAAGAGTAAAAAACAAAAATAAAATATAGGAAAGAGCAAAACTAAAAATAAGATTAAGTAAAATAAAGTATAGAAAAAACACAAAAATGCAATATAGAATAAAAGAAAATGCAAAGATGTGTGTGTGTGTTCATGGTGTGTGTGTGTTCATGGTGTGTGAGTGTTCATGGTGTGTGAGTGTTCATGGTGAGTGAGTGAGTGAGTGTGCTTATGGTGAGTGTGTGTGTGAGTTTGTTCATGGTGAGTGTGTGTGTGTGTTTATGGTGAGTGAGTGAGTGAGTGTGCTTATGGTGAGTGTGTGTGTGAGTTTGTTCATGGTGAGTGTGTGTGTGTGTTTATGGTGAGTGAGTGAGTGTGTGTGCTTATGGTGTGTGTGTGTGTGTGTGTTCATGGTGAGTGAGTGAGTGAGTGTGCTTATGGTGAGTGTGTGTGTGAGTTTGTTCATGGTTAGTGTGTGTGTGTTCATGGTGAGTGAGTGAGTGAGTGTGCTTATGGTGAGTGTGTGTGTGAGTTTGTTCATGGTTAGTGTGTGTGTGTTCATGGTGAGTGAGTGAGTGAGTGTGCTTATGGTGAGTGTGTGTGTGAGTTTGTTCATGGTTAGTGTGTGTGTGTTCATGGTGAGTGAGTGAGTGAGTGTGCTTATGGTGTGTGTGTGTGTGTGTGTTCATGGTGAGTGAGTGAGTGAGTGTGCTTATGGTGTGTGTGTGTGTGTGTTCATGGTGAGTGAGTGAGTGAGTGAGTGTGCTTATGGTGTGTGTGTGTGTGTGTTCATGGTGAGTGAGTGAGTGAGTGTGCTTATGGTGAGTGTGTGTGTGAGTTTGTTCATGGTTAGTGTGTGTGTGTTCATGGTGAGTGAGTGAGTGTGTGTGTGTGAGTTTGTTCATGGTGAGTGTGTGTGTGTGTTCATGGTGTGTGTGTGAGTTTGTTCATGGTGAGTGAGTGTGTTTATGGTGTGTGTGTGTGTGTGTGTGTGTGTGTGAGTTTGTTCATGGTGAGTGAGTGAGTGTGCTTATGGTGTGTGTGTGTGAGTTTGTTCATGGTGAGTGTGTGTGTGTTCATGGTGAGTGTGTATTGGTTTTAACTCCTGGTCTCAGCGATGGTGTGTGAGATGTTACCGGCTCCCACTGAAGTGAGCTCTGAGCGGGTGGAGAAGCTGATGAGTGTCGGTGTGCGTCGGTTCGAATCCCTGCCCAGTAAAACCCAGCAGCTTAAATCAGGTGAGAGATGCAGGTACCTGCTGAGCGGGCGGAGGGGTTCAGGTGTGCCAACTGGCACGTGTGGTGGAGGAGGAGGAGTAATGGTTTGGGATGATGGGCTTGTAACTTTGCAGCAACAGTTTGGGGAGTGCCCACCCGGCATCCCAGAGTCCAGTGGTGGTGTGATGTACACCACTCCAGCATCGTGCAGGCTGATCCAGGGACCATGATCACTTCCTGAATGATTCTGTTCTCTGTGTGTGTGTTTGGGTTCAGCGTTTCTGGCGTGCTCGAGTGGAGATTCGGCTCCCGTCATCGTTTTTGTCTCCAAGATGTTTGCCGTGGACCCGAAGGCTCTTCCACAGAACAAACAGAGGTGTGTACATGTACCGTCCTTATACCAGGGCGTGTCTCGTTCAATAACACAAATCAAATAACAGAAATAACGTATATAAAATACAATTCATATTAAAATAAAAAATACAAAAATAAAATATATTAAAGAGTAAAAATACAAAAATAAAATATAATAAAGAGTAAAAATACAAAAATAAAATATAATAAAGAGTAAAAATACAAAAATAAAATATATTATAGAATAAAAATACAAAAATAAAATATATTAAAGAGTAAAAATACAAAAATAAAATATATTAAAGAGTGAAAATACAAAAATGAAATATAATAAAGAGTAAAAATACAAAAATGAAATATATTAGTAAAAATACAAATTAAAATATAATAAAGAGTAAAAATACAAAAATAAAATATATTATAGAATAAAAATACAAAAGTAAAATATATTAAAGAGTAAAAATACAAAAACAAAATATATTAGAGTAAAAATACAAAAATAAAATATATTAAAGAGTAAAAATACAAAAATAAAATATATTAAAGAGTGAAAATACAAAAATGAAATATAATAAAGAGTAAAAATACAAAAATGAAATATATTAGAGTAAAAATACAAAAATAAAATATAATAAAGAGTAAAAATACAAAAATAAAATATATCATAGAATAAAAATACAAAAATAAAATATATTAAAGAGTAAAAATACAAAAATGAAATATAATAAAGAGTAAAAATACAAAAATGAAGTATAATAAAGAGTAAAAATACAAAAATAAAATAAATTAAAGAGTAAAAATACAAAAATTAAATATAATAAAGAGGAAAAATACAAAAATTAAATATAATAAAGAATAAAAATACAAAAATAAAATATATTAAAGAGTAAAAATAAAAAAAGAAAATAAAGAAAAGATCCGCCGGGTTGTCGTAGCCGCTGGGGTTTATTTTGCGCGTCGGTCCGTGTGGGTGTGATGCAGGTATGTGTGTTCAGTTCCTCCGTCTCGCCTCCGTCTGAATGTGAACTCTACAGGAACTCGCCAGACAACACACAGCATCAACTCACAGGTTACCATGGTGATAATCAATGTGGGTCACCGTGTGTGTGTGTGTGTGTGTGTGTGTGTGTGTGTGTGTGTGTGTGTGTGTGTGTGTGAGTGAGTGAGTGAGACTTGTAGGAGTGTTAGGCGCTCGTATGTTCTCTCGTCTGATTGGCCGACTGAACTGGTGCTTTTTTATGAACGGTGCGAGGCAGTTGGGAGGCAGAACACACACACACACAAACTCTTACACACACACACACACACACACACACACACACAGTCGTCATGAGATGGTGAATCATGTTATATGAATCGTGTCTGATTCAAGTGAAGAATGAAATTAAAAGTATTCAGACCCTCTACTGTGGCTCCTAGAACTCGATTCAATCCACCTGCTGCAATCTGGACTGACTGACTTGGACTGACTGACAGATGGACAGATAGTTGGATGAACGAATAGATGGACAGTTGAATTGTTGGATGGAAAGATGGGCGGATGGATGGATGGACGTTTGGATTGACAGGTGGATGGTTGGACAACTTGATGGATGGATGGACGGTCTTACAGATAATGGAATGGATAGATGAAGGGTGGGATGGACGGACGGATGGATGGACGGACGGATGGACGGATGGATGAACTGACAGATAGTTGTTGGATGGATGGATGAACGGATGGACGGATGGATGGACGGATGGATGGACAGATGGATGGACGGACGGATGAACGGATGGATGGACGGATGGATGGATGAACGGATGGACGGACGGACGGATGGATGGACGGATGGATGGACAGATAGATGGACGGATGGACAGATTAATAGTTGGGGTGGATGGACTGAAGGACAAATGGACAGATAGATGGACAGATAATTGGTTGGATGGGCGGACGATTAAATAAATGGGTGGATGGATGGATGTTAGCTTGATGGTTAAATTCCCACAGACACGGTCCAGAATCTTGTGGAGAGCCTTGACAGAGAAGTGGAGATAGTTTAGATGAAGCCGGTGAGCTCTCGGCCCGGCGTGGTGCGGAGCGGGTACGGCGTGAGCCCGGCGGGGCGCGGCGCGGCGCTACCCTCTCTTTACGATTTGTTTACGATGTGGCGGGCGCTGGTGTTGCTCTGTCACTTCCGCGCTACAAACCATCAGTCGAGTTTAAACGGCTGTTAAATATAGCAGCGGCGTGGACGCGGCGGCTAGCTGCTTATTAACCGCGGGGATCCGCCGCTCTCTCCCACCGCAGCTGTGTGATTTATAACGGTGAGTAAACTGGGCCGTACTGGGAATAAAACAACATACTGGTTCCTTTTAAAGAATCCAGCGGGGAGTCGTGCTGCTCTGAGATATACGGGGCGACGTTTAATACGAGCGTTTGGCCAAAAATACAGGGCACAGGAATTTTCCTGCTTTATTTCCCAGTCGAGACGTATCCAGTTCCCCATTGTGAACACGCTGGTGCTTGCACGACACTTGATCTGGCCTCTTATGAGATGTGTCCACTTCTTATGACCTTATGATCTAAAATACACTATATGGACACAATTCATATAACCCTAGTTTCAGCTACAACAGTTTAGGGAAGGTCCTCTCCTGTTCCAGCATGACCGCGCCCCCGTGCACTGGTTTAGAGAAGCTCCCGTGTCCTGCACAGAGCCCTGACCTCAGCCCCACTCAACAGGCTTTCTCTGAATAGGCACAAATCCCCACAGACACACTCCAAAGTCTTCTCAGAAAATCGTCTGTCGTTCCAGCTGACACACGTCGCTCCGTTTTATAGCATTAGTTTCTAAAGCAGTGCATTATGGGTGACGTGTCGCTTCCTTTCCCCCGCCAGGCCGCTGACTCAGGAGGAGATCGCCCAGCGCCGGGAACTGGCCCGACAGCGACACGCAGAGAGACGAGCGGCCAATCAGGGCTCGGAGAATCCCGACCCGGGAAACCACACCCACGCAGGCGAGTTCTCTGTTTTGTCGGTTTTCTGTGAGGTCATCCGTCCACGCGCGGATACAGCGGTACCCTGAAACCAGTTAGAAGGACAATCATCTGGGGGGGGGGGGGGGGGCGTTTACTTTCTCACACTGGTGTTCCTGTTCTCCAGACGCCGACGCTCTCCGCGAGCAGACGGAGGCCCTGACGCTGAGACCCGCGCCCGAAGACGAGGACGCCGAGCACTTCGTGGCCTTCGCCCGCGTCTACAGCGGGGTGGTGCGCCGGGGTCAGCGGGTGTTCGTGCTGGGCCCCAAATACGACCCCGCCGTGGCCCTGCAGACGGTGAGAACTCCAGCTTTAATTATTCATGCCGGCGTAACTAATGGGTCTCGTTTAGCTCCGCTCTCGTACTGCTAATTGTCTTCTGCAGGCTTTCCCTCTTCATTAGCGGCATTAGCATTGTAGCGCCGGCGTGCAGCCGCGGCGTCTCTGATGTCCAGCGTGGCGTCTCTCTGTGCCGTGCTGAAGCCATTAGGACGAACCCACACCGGCTTTATGGCTCCATTAGGACGTTTTATTCTGTCGATCGGGCAGAGCTGACCAGGCAAAATAATCTGGGCACTTCCGGGGCATCGTTTCACCCTAATGGCATGACATAACCATCACACAGTAATACTGGACGTGTTCTTCACATCGGCGCTCGTCTGTTCCACTCAGGATCTCTGAGTCTGATGATTTTTCCATTTCAGCTCTTTTCTGATTCAGTTTGGTTGCCAAATCCAGACAAAATAATCCGATTTGTTTGTTTTTTAGCTATAAATAAGAGCCATCAGCTATTATGATTATTATTGTTTTGTTGTTCTTGTAGTTATTATTTTTATAAATATTATTGTTTTTTGGGGGGGTTATTATTATATTTATTTTTAATATTATTATATTTTATTATTCTTATTATATTTATTGTTATTATTATATTTATTATTATCAGTATCATTTGTATTATTATTATTATTGTTATTGTTTTGATATTTATAATAATAATAATAATTATTATTATTATATGTATTATTATTATCATTATTCGTTTATTATATTATCATATTATTACTATGAATATTATTATTATAATTACTATGATTTATTGTTATTATTATCATAGTTATTGTTGTTATTATTAATATTACTATTATTCTTGTTATTTCATTATTTTCAATTATTGTCATTTTAAAATTATTAGTTTTGTAGTTATTATTATTTATAAATATTAAAAAGTTATAATTATGATCTATTAGTTTTTTTATTATCTATATTATAATTATCAGCATTATTATTGTTGTCAATATTTTTATTATTTTTTGTTATTATTATTTTTATTTATTTATAATTATTATTAATAACTGGATTTTTTTTGGAATTTAATGGAATTTTTTTATTATACTGTAAAAAAAAAAAAGCCGAATTTGCAGAAATCTGGATGGGTGCAAATACTTTTTCCCAGTAGCCACGTGTGGATGTGAAGCCAAATTCAGGTCTTTGAGAACAAGTGCATCAGAAAACGGCTGAAAACCTCATGGAGGAACGAGAGATGATCATGATCACCACTGAGCGAGTGGACGAGACGGCCAGAACAGAGACGTTCCGTTACTCCGGGCGTGGCGCCCACATGATGTAACTGAGCGCGGTGTTACTATATGATGGGACAATGAGAGGACCATGCAGCAGCTTTATTGATGACATGATAAATATGAATCGTGGTGGTTTCTATGGTAACAGATCTGACGACATTAATCATTTTCTCCTGTTTTTACCCTCCAGCTGTCGGACGAAGGTTCGGTTCCTGACTCCGCCCCCTCCGTGCCCCACATGGCCTGCTGCACCCTGGACCGTCTGTATCTCCTGATGGGTCGTGAGCTGGAGGAGCTGGACGAGGTTCCAGCGGGAAACGTCCTGGGTGAGTTACCTACCTAAGAATCTAGGATATAAGAATTTAGACACGCCCTCTTCTCGGGAGTGTAGGATGATGGGAAATGTGTCTGTGTAGAGAGAGCTAAGGTTTTCAGACAGACCCGTTTACGCCCCCTTCCTCTCCTGAGTGCGCTGCCCTTTTGTCTGGGTTCATTGTGACCTCGGTAACGTACCCCCGGTATCTCGCCTGTGTGTGTGTGTGTGTGTGTGTGTGTGCATTAAGCCAGCGTGATTCATTCTATAGACACGCATCATCAGTTCTCGCCTGCAGCTCCATTAAAAGCTTTACCCGGGGGGGTACGGCTGGCTGGAGATCTAACAGAACCAGATCTTATGATTCATGTCCAGGGTCCCACTCCACCCCCATACTAACCCCCCATCCCCCCCTCCCCCCGCCCCGGGCAATTTAACTCCGTTTATAGCCTGTACGTTCCTGATCTCTGACATCTGTATCTACATCATGTACTGAGGTTTTCTTCACTGGAGCTGGAACGCTCTGGTTCTGCAGGCACCGGCGCTCAGCTCTGCTACCGGCCGACTGGGCGCCCCTAGCGGGCATTACATGGAGCTTGTCAGACGCCCCGTTTAAAAAACAAACCGTATTAAAATAGAGCTTCTTTTATGTGACCTTTCAGCTAGAACAACAGCTGCTCTTCTGAGAAGCTTCTCACAGGACTTTGAAAGATGTCTGTGGGAATTTGTGCCCATTCAGTTAAAAGCTGACATTTGTATGCTCAAAGAAAGTCTCAGTTGGTGTTCTGGTTCATCCCAGAGCTGTTGAGTGGGGCTGAGGTCAGGGCTCTGTGCAGGATGCTGGATTATTACTATGATCCTTATTATTATTATTATTGTTATTATTAATAATAATATTATTACTATATAATAATTTATTTTTTATATTTATATATTTTTTATATTTTTATATTTATTATAATTATTTTTAAATTATATTATTTTATTAACAAAATATTAATATTTCACTTTTTGTAATAATATTATTATTATTATTTAATTTCTATTATTACTGTATTATTATTAATATTACTATTATCATATAATAACTTTTTTTATTTTTATTATTTATATATGTTTATTATATTATTTTGTAATTATATTATTTTATTAACAAAATAATAATATTTAATATTTTTTAATATTATTAATATAAATATATAATTGTATTTTTATATCTTTTATAATTATTTTGTAATTATTATTTCATTAATAAAATAAAATTATTATTTTATTTCTATTATTATCTTATTTTTACTGTGTTATCATTAATATTATTATTATATAATAACTTTTTTATATGTATTATTTTTTATATTTTTTATTTCTTATTTCTTATTATTATTTTGTAAATAAATAATTTTATTAATATTTTTATTTATTTATATTATTATTATCTTATTATTATTGGTAATATTATTATATAATAACTTTTACATTTTTTTATTTATATATTTTTTTATTATTATTATTTTGTAATTATATTATTTTTATTAATAAAATATTAATATTTAGTATTTTATTGATATTTTTATCATCTTATTATTACTATTGTTATTAATAAATATTTTATATTATTATATCATTTGTGCGCTCAAAGAAAGCCTCCAGAAAGCATGCCAGAGCTGTTGAGTGGGGCTGAGGTCACTGGAGTTTTTTGGTTTTTAAACCGAGCTTTTCTTTAAGCTGGAACAGGAAAGGTCCTTCCCTAAACTGTTGCTTATGTTATTTATTTTTCTTCCATCTTACATAAATAGATCGTGAGCTTTATGACATGTTTTACTCGGCGTATCACGTATGAAAGATCGGGACCCGGAGCGAGTGTGTGCGGTGTGTTTTATAATCGGGTTTGTAGCGGCGGCCCGGGCCCCGGGGCCGATCGGCGCTCGAGGTGAGTGGGGTTAGTGAGTGGGATGATGTCAGAGGGGTGAGCAGGACGGGCGAGGTGCTAATGCACACGCTCATAACAGAGAGACGCGCCAGGCTTTCAGGAAACGATGAGGGTTTGAGTAGCTCGCTGATCGAGCGGCGTTATGTAACCGCGGCGTCCATTACGAGTTGGGTTAGCGCTCGCGTCGCTCCGCGCGGCCTGATCTATTCTAGAGAACACCGAGAGGACGAGGACGCGCTCAGTTATAATGAAGCGCTTCATCAGGGGGCGTCCACAAACTTTCTGCTCCAGCTGGGACGAACAAAACCACCGCAGAGAATCTACAGATGTGGGAGACGGACTGAACGAGGGGGCGACTGAGTCACGTTCAACCATCCCGACTCCCTCAGGGGCCCCGCCCGAACCACATCACACACACACACACACACACACACCTAAATACATCACAGCTCAGTGGTGCTACTAGCCTGCCAGGATGCTGAACAGGAACGATTATCACAATATTATTATTATACGTTTCTCCGTATTGCTGCTGCATTAGTGACCCCTGCTGTGTTGTTGGGAGTATTGCACTTTCGGGAGTGTTAGCGCCTGGGCACTTCACACACGTGTCAGGCGGGGTGGGTGTCAGTATTTAAGTATCACCGCTCCTCACACTAACTGTATCAGTCAGAAACGTTGTGCCAGGTTCGCCGGAGAAAGATTAGCGTGCTAACAGTGTTATTTCAGGGCAGCGGCGTATTCCCCCCCCCCCCCCATCTGCGGGGCTGAAGGCGCTCTGACCGCACTCTCAGATATCTGATACCCAAATGGACTTGAAGGGAAGCGAGTGCTTTTATTCTGTCGTTAGCTCCTCTCGGACGCGCCGCTGTTGGGTTTGGACGGCGTTCTGTTTGTACTGGTTTGTGAGTCGGACTGGAGCTCCAGATCTTCATCTGCTCTGATTACAGGAGACACACGAGCGAACAGATCGGGATCGGGATCGATGTGTGTGTGTGTGTGTTTTTGTTCTGAAATGGTTCTGTGTTTGTGTGACGGTGATACACCGTAAACCGGAGAGCAAGAACCGGCTTTTATTTTTACCTACGACGTTAACTGGAGTCGAATAAACCCTTAAAAACGACCTAGACGCCTTTAAACCCTAAAAACGACTCTATAAAGTAGCTATTACAATAAATTCTTCTACAGATCAACACTGTAAATAATATAAATAATTTAATTGATAATAATATAAAGATAAAAATATAAATATTACTTGTAGCTGATGGTTGACATAGATAAACGAGATGCTGGGAATAATGAACCAGCGCCGCCACATGGCAGAACGCGGTACTACAGCTACCACTGTTTAAATAAAATTTCTGCATTTTCTCGCTTTCTCTCCCACAGTTTAGTCATAGCCAGTTCCTCTTCCTCTGCTGGAGACCTGAACGGCTCAGACACATGTGCTCTCCACCGACCCCTTCTTATCCCCCCGTACTTCAGTGGAT
>NC_086004.1:30089814-30109814 GCF_030014385.1 Trichomycterus rosablanca
TCTACTGAGGATCAAGCTGCAGATGATTTTAATCCTGGTGATGAGGTGAATGTGCCAGTGCGTCAAACGCTTCTGTGCCAGTCAAAGTGCCCGCCTGAGGCACCTACAGCGGGCACGGCAGCATGGGAACCGGATACCTGAGTGACGGAAGGGGGTCGACCAGCCACCGATGGAAGCAAAAACAATATCAGAAGTACAGAGGAGTGTCTGGTCAGCACCAGCGAGCAGCCGGCGGCCTCCGTGCCCGCTTTGTCGGCTGGCATGACTCGGGCACGACTCCAAAACGATATTGCGAGCGTACTGAGCGCCTGCAGCTGCACCCCGTCCGTTAAAACCTCCTGGTTATTAGAGGAAGACCAGACAGACGGAGATGCTCATTAGACGCCCCGCCGGGTTCCCTCGACAAAGGAGCCACATTTAGCCCAGCGCTGGCACCCTGGCGCGAGGGGGGTGGGAGGTAAGGAGGGGGGCGCAGGACGGATGGGTAAAAACAAACACCAGACATCACAGACAAAGAGAGCGCACCACACGGAACATCCAACATAACGGCATTACATTTCGACCCCTTAATCAGATCAGTGGCTTCTCTGTGCCCGAATAATTGCACCAAGGCACAACGGGCGTGAAACGGTGCCCTCAGAGGTCAGGAAAACACAAACAGTCACCCTACGCTGGAGCAAAATCTGCCCGGATGGTGAGATGTACACCGTCCACAGTAGAGCGAACTTCAACCTCAGAGTGACCACAATACAGCTGAAGCTTCTGTCCTGGATGGCGGTGATGTAAAGCTGGCTTGACTGTGGACGGTGTCGCCGTCGTTCCAGCAGACCTGTTTCGGACCGTCCGTGAACATCATAAAAGCCTCAGTCGGTGTTCCGGTTCATCCCAGAGCTGTGGATGGAGGCTGAGGTCAGGACTGTACTAATAAATTCAGTAATTAGAGGGGCGTCCCAATACTTGTGACCTCATCTGTAGCTGTAAAAGGAAAACGAAGGCGCGGCGTCCCACCTCATTACCGCGTTACACACACGCCAATTGACCGCCACCAAATAGCGACCTAATGATGCGCCTGTGACCAGGAGAAAACCCACAATCAGCCTGGCACAGCGCTGCCCAGCAACGGGCATCAGAGTTACAGGCGGCATCACATCTGTACATCGATCCATATATGGACAAATGTATTGGGACGCCCCCTATCTTCTTCCCACAGTTACTAACAGGTGTTTTAAATCAATTATGTAAGAAAAGTAACATGCTTCTGACTGTGCAGCAACAGTTTAGGGAAGGTCCTTTCCTGTTCAAGCACGAGCCCTGAGCTCAGCCCCACTCAACAGTTCTGGGATGGACCGGAACACCGACTGAGGCTTCCATGGGCACAAATCTCCACAGACACACTTCTGGTGAGAAGATTCTCAGAGGAGCGACTGTCGTCCCAGCTGATAAGATCACACGGACGTCCGACATGCTCACGCTCAGGCGTCCAAATACTTTTGACCATGTAATGTGTCTGTCGTCAGTGCATTAAAATCTACGCTGCGTAGCCGAAAGTATTTGGACGCCTGATCGCGAGCTTGTTGGACGTCAGGTTCCAAAACGAACTGCTATTAAGACGGAGACGAACGTTTCCGCGGTAAACCGATCCAGTGAAGAAGCGCTCGGGTGGATCACAAGTCAAAAATGCTAGTCTTCGGCCGCTCAGGTGGCGCAGCGGTAAAAACACACGCTGGAACCAGAGCTGGGATCCTGAATACGTCGTATCGAATCTTGGCTCTGCCTGCCGGCTAAGGCTGAGCGGCCACGTGAACAACGATTGGCCTGTTGTTCAGATATGGGCGGGACTAAGCCGGATGGGGTCTCTCTCTCATAACTGGTGCAATTACGACCTCTGCTGGCTGATTGATGGCGCCTGCACAGAGATGAGGACAGAGTGCTCTCTCTCAGGGTGTGTCTCTCCGTACACAACGTTGAGCTGCACTGCACTCGTCATATTGCAGGTGATAAGATGCAGACGGCTGCTGCCCACGTGTCGGAGGGGGCGTGGGTTAGCTTCGTTCTCCTCAATCAGAGAGGAAGCGTGACGCAATCGGGCAATTGGACGTGATAAAAGGGAGAAAATGCATAAAGAAAATCTATATATTCCATAGGAATGGAAGGGAGGAGGAAGGGCCGATCGGACTGGGTTTCTCTGTATCGCTATTGCCAGATATAACAGTGACACCTGCTGGCAGCGGGTGAGTAGTAGAGAAAGTCTGGGAAAATCCACCGCTGGCTGGTGTAAAGAAGCATGTTGTAGAGTACAGGTGCTAGTTAAACTTGTGTATGTGTGTGTGTGTGTGTGTGTGTGTGTTAGAAGGGTGAGGATCCATGTGTTTGTGCTCTGTATCGCTGTTGATGATTTAGAGGAATAAACATCACAGCGGTTTTTATTGAAAGCAGCTACACACACACACACACACACACACTCACACACAGACCTCCGTTGTTCTCCCGATTCGTCTCGTCGTGTCAAACAAACACACAGAAATTACACAAACATTACAAACGGCCACAGAAGCTCCAGACACGCCTGAACAGCTCAGGGCTCAGCGGCCGATTACTGCTGTAGAACCCAAACACTGCTGAGTGTGAGTGTGAGTGTGAGTGTGAGTGTGAGTGTGAGTGTGTGTGTGAGTGTGTGTGTGTGTGTGTGTGTGTCTTTCTTTCAACCCAGTTCTGCCCGGATCCACCCCGATTGAATCCCGATCCATTCCTGATTCATCCCCAATCAATCCCAATTCAGCCCCGATTCATCCTTGTTTCATTTCCAATTCAGCCTCGATCTGGCACAGATCCATCACCGATCAACCCTTGATCCATTCTTGAGCCATCCCTAATCGATTCCCAATCCAATCTTGATCCATTCCCGATCTATCCCTGATCTGCCCTTGATCCATTCTTGATTCATCTTTGATCCATCCCTGATTCATCCTCGATCCATCCCTGATCTAACCCTGGTCCATCCCTGATCTAGCCCTGATTCATCCTCGATCCATCCCTGATCCATGTTTGATCTAGCCCTGATCCATCCCCAATCTATCCTTATTCACCCCTGATCCATCCTCAATCTAGCCCCAATTCATCCTTGATTCATTACCAATCCAGCCCTGATCTGGCACAGATCCATCACTGATCGATTCCCAATTAATTCTCGATCCATTCCTTATTTATCCCAGACACATTGCTAATCCATTCTCAATCCATTCCTGATCCATCGCTGATCCATTCCTGATCTATTCTTGATCCATTCTTGATCCAGCACCGATCCACCCTTGATCAATCCATGATCCCTTCCTGATCCAGCCCTAATTCAGGCCTGATCCGTCTCAGATCATCTCCACCCTTCAGCTGAACACCCTGATCTGCTGTAATCTGATCAGGATCGATAGTGGGGATCGATCGGGATCATGATGGGATTTCGTAGCTTTTAGCGTTCAGTTCTAATCAGTTTTGATTTGATTTATTATATTTTATTTCTTCATCCCAACGGCTCTCAGTCTAGTCGTCTCCACACACACACACACACACACACACACACACTCTCTCTCTCACACACACACACACACACACTCTCTCTCACACACACACACACACACACACACACACACTCTCTCTCTCACACACACACACACACACACACACACACTCTCTCTCACACACACACACACACACACACACACACACAGTAAAAATCATGCCACTACTCGCCCCTCTCTAATGCTCACACTGGCCGAGGAGAGCTCAGACTATCATGCAGACGCCTCGACCAGACAGCAGAGGGCGCAAATGTACAATGACAGTAAATTCGACCTTTCCCCTCCCTCAGGTAAAGCCAGTCCTGCCTGTGTGTGGACGCCCGGCCAGGTCGATAGCACTTCCAGATCCTAGCGCGTTTGAGGTTTCACATTTCAAGACTGTTGATGGTAACATGGAGACACTCTGACCTTTTTTGCAACAATAACAGCCTCCAGTTTGTTAGTACGGCTTTCCACTTACTTAGGATTTCGGAGTGTGTCTGTGGGAATTGAATCTAGGGAGCGTTTGTGCATTTAGGTACTGATGTTGATACGGGTCAGGGGGTCCGTGCAGGCTGCTGAGTTCCTCCAGACCAAGCCCATCCATCTGTGTCTTTACAGTCCTCGCTGTGTGCTGTGAAGGACAGGGCCATCCCCAAACTGTTGCCACAGGTTTGGAAGCTTCTTTTATTTTGGTGGCGTCATGGGAAGATCAGAACCTGCTCCGCCTCAGATCCCTCGTTTCCTCTTCCTGCCTTCATCGCCGCTCAGGAGCGCTGGGACTGAGATGTCACGTCCGGTACCTCGAGACCACCGGGACCCTTGAGGTGTGTGTGTGTGAGTGTGAGTGTGTGTGTGAGTGTGTGTGTGTGTGTGTGAGTGTGTGTGTGTGTGTGTGTGTGTGTGTGTGTTTTTATTGGCCAGACAGAACAGCGCACACCTGACCCACGAGTCCGAGCGCCAGCCTGATGTAACTTGATCCGCCGTGTGTTTCTTGGCCGAGGGGTGAAAGTCTCGCCCCCTCCCCTGCGCCCCTGCGCCCCCCCGTTCCTTTTTTACCGCCTCTGCAGTCCGTCACGTTCGGCGGGACTTTCCAGCGGCGGGACTTTCCCTGCAGGAGCGTCTCCGCCGCGTCCCCGTCCCGGACGTGTGGACACCAGTGAGATCACCGGGGGGAATGGGACTGTAACTCAGGAGGGATTAAACATTAATATTATTTTATGTTTCGGTGGTCCGTGTTCTGTCCTCGCCGTTTTCGGCTCCTCTGATTGGTGGAGATATTTTTAGCTCAGATCTGATGAAAAAGTCTCAGCAGCTGGAACAGATTCGCTGGGTCTCTCTCTCTTTCTCTCCCCCTGTGCGAGAGCGGCGCATTAAATCTGGCCGTATAGCGTCCACATCACTCGTACTCGTACAGACTGAAAGTATTTGGACGCTCGACATCACGTTTAAAAAAACAAACTATATTAAAATGTGTTTTTTATTGGCTAGAACAACAGCCGCTCGTAGAAGCATGTCTGTGGGGATTTGTGCTCGTTCCATCAAAAGATGACAGCATTGTAAATAAATAAATAAATAAATAAATATCTCAATTAAAATATAAATATCCATATGTTTAATTAAATCTATCTGTATATATGTATGTATAAATAAAATCTTTATACCTAAGTAAATAAATAAATATTAATATATTTAAATAAATAAATATTAATATATTTAAATAAATATGAATATTAATATATCTAAATAAATAATTAGTAATATATATAAATAAATAAATAAATATTAATATATCTAAATAAATAATTAAACATTAGTATATCTAAATAAATAAATTAATATATTTAAATAAATAAACAAATATTAATATATTTAAATAAATAAATTAATATCAATATATCTAAATAAAAAAATAAACAGTATATCTAAATAAATAAATATTAATATATCTAAATAAATAAATAAACATTAGTATATCTAAATAAATAAATATTAATATATTTAAATAAATAAATATTAATATATCTAAATAAATAAATATATATCAATAAATCTCAGTAAATAAATATCTGTCTATAATTCTATTTATCTATCTAAATAGATAAATGAACTATAGCTACGAATAGGGTACCGACTCCATATTATTATCAATGGTTTTGGAATTAGACGTCCCAAATACTTATGATCAGGTGTCCACATATTTTCGTGCCTCACGTCTGATTCTGAAATGTGTCTGATTTTAAAGACACCCAGTCAGGAACTGAAGAGAAGTGTGTGTGTGTGTGTGTGTGTGTGTGTGTGTGTGTGTGTGTGTGTGTTTGTGTGTTTGTGTGTGTGTGTGTGTGTTTGTGTGTGTGTGTGTGTGTGTGTGTGTGTGTTTGTGTGTGTGTGTTTGTGTGTTTGTGTGTGTGTGTGTTTGTGTGTGTGTGTGTGTGTGTGTGTGTGTGTGTGTGTGTTTGTGTGTGTGTGTGTGTGTGTGTGTGACCCGTCGAGTCTCTCGGCTCCTTGTTGTTTTTGTTTTGTGTCTGAAGTTTCTGGAAAACCGTGTGAGTCAAAAGATTCGTCACTTCAGTCCGAGCGCTCGCGGGTTTTAATCCTTCTGCTCTCGTGATGCTGCAGCCTGAAAAATAAATAAACCCTGAAGAGCGGATCGAGTGTTTCCTGCCTTTCGCCCTGTGAATCACACCCACCGAGACCCTGACCAGGATAAAGCAGTGGTGAAACAGACAATGCATGAATCAAACAGATCCGCTGCATCCTGTTCTTTCCTGTTCTGGTATGGCAGCACCCAGCCATGCGAATTATGTCATACTCTGATTGAACGGGCACAAATTCCCATAGACAAACTTCAAAGTCTCGTGAGCCTTCTGAAAAGATCACAATAAATTAGGTCACTAGATTTTAATAGCGTTTGTTTTTGACAAGCTCATAGTCGGGCGTCCAGTTACTTTTGGCCCTATAGTGTGTATATAGGTTATATACATGTGTGTATATGTTGAGGTTGGCAGTGGGTGGACCAGCTGAGAGTGGCAGCAGCTGCCAGTGGCACAGCGAGGAAGGAAAAAATCTCTTTATATAATCGGCGTCTGGGCCAGCGCTCAGCGGTCGGGTACATTTCTGCAGCCCTGAGTCACCGGAATCTGCTTTTATATTTATATATTTATATATTTATATTATTATTATTATTTCTGCCGCTCGAGTTTCTGCTGTGTGAACAGACAGAAGCGATTCGGAAGATAACCTCCGACCTCTCTCCCCTCGTGTGCTGTTCATCTTTCCGCCGCACGTTTAAACTCCAGGTTTGGGTTGAAGCGATCGGCGGTGACGGCGTTACGTTGAAGGGGGGGTCCCCGGCGGACCGGGTTTGAACCCTGGCGAGATCAGAATCCGGAGAACCTGTCCGGTGCTTTTGGGTCGAAGGGATTCCTTATGGTGGCACTTAAAGTTAGCGGCTGTGTCCCAAATTGCTCCCTAGTGCACTAGGTATGTAGGTGTGTGTATTGAATTGGACACGCTCCTGCTTTTACTTTGCTCACGTGATCATTTAGCGGACGCTTTTATCCAAAGCAACTTACTTTTGAGGTATTTGAGGGCTAAGGGCCTTGCTCGAGGGCCCAACAGTGGCAACCTGGCAGTGGTGGGGTTTGAACCAATTTTCTGCACTTTTATTATAATACCCACCTGTTTTCTGCATCATAACTGTAATACCCACCTGTTTTCTGCATCATAGCTGCAATACCCACCTGTTTTCTGAATCATAACTGTAATACCCACCCGTTTTCTACATCATAACTGAAATACCCACCTGTTTTCTGCATCATAACTGAAATACCCACCTGTTTTCTGCATCATAACTGGAATACCCACCTGTTTTCTGCATCATAACTGGAATACCCACCTGTTTTCTGCATCATAACTGAAATACCCACCTGTTTTCTGCATCATAACTGTAATACCCACCTGTTTTCTGCATCATAACTGGAATACCCACCTGTTTTCTGCATCATAACTGTAATACCCACCTGTTTTCTGCATCATAACTGTAATACCCACCCGTTTTCTACATCATAACTGAAATACCCACCTGTTTTCTGCATCATAACTGGAATACCCACCTGTTTTCTGCATCATAACTGGAATACCCACCTGTTTTCTGCAACATAACTGAAATACCCACCTGTTTTCTACTCCATTACTTTAGGACCCACCCATTTTCTGCACTATTACTGTAATGCCCACCCGTTACTCTAATACTCACCTGTTTTGGCACTGTTAGACACACTCCTGCTTTTTCGTATCTCACGTGATCATTTAGAGGACGCTTTTATCCAAAGCAGCTTACAGTATTTGAGGGTTAAGGGCCTCGCTCGAGGGCCCAACAGTGGCAACCTGGCAGTAGTAGGGTTTGAACCAGCGACCTTCTGCTTACTAGTCCAGTACCTTAACCGCTAGGCTACAACTGCCCACATGGTGGTGTGAAGCTCACTTGACTGTGCACAGTGTGTTCAGTGTGTACTGACCATGAGACCATGAGTGTCAAAATCAAGGGTATTAGTTTAGAAGTTGTGTTGGAGTGTATCTATGGGAATTTGCGCACATCTAATGAACAAAAAGTCCACACAAGTGCACCGATGTTGGATAAAAAAAGGCCCGGCTCACGATCTACATTCCAGTTCATCCCAGAGGTGTTCAATGGGGTTAAGGTCAGTAATCAGGAGGGGTGTCCACATACTTTTGATCGCAGTGTACAGTGCAGAAAACAATACCATGTTAAGTTTATTTAGTGATTCTGATTGGTCGAGCTGAACAAACACGTCGTCTTGACGGATCTGGAACCGGTTCCAGTTTATTTTTGCACTGTACAGTGTGTGGTCGAAAATATGTGGACGCCCCTGTAGGTCCGACATCAGTGCCTGGGTGCACTTTATGTACTAAATGTGCACAAATTCCCATAGATACACTCCAACACGTCTGCTGTACTGTTACCCTTGATTTAGAAATGATGTCAGTCTCACCAGCGTCTCGTGGCCCAGATTTCAGAGCGGCCACGTCCTAAAAAAATAAATCCTTGTAAGCAGAAAGTTCCCTCTCCTCTGGATATTTTTTAGCGTCGCCCCCCTCGCCCCTCTTGCCCCCCTCTCCCCCCTCTTTGTTGAATACCTGAGAGACGGAGTCACCCCGCGGTAATTACCGTCTCACGTTTCAGGCCGCAGCGCTGAAAGAGCCTCTGTGTTTTACGCTCGGGTTCCGCTGACGGCCCGCGGGCAGACGTGGCATCGAGGGTTCCGACCCTTTTTCTCATCGAGGCCCGTTTCACCCCGATCGTGCGCCTGGCACGTCCAGTCTTTTTCCTCGAGCTTTTCACTCTGTTTTTTTCAGTCCGGCACCGCGGAGTGGAAATGAGAAGCATGTGTTCGCCGGGGCGCGTCATGTTGGGATCATTAAAACGCCGTGTGAGCAGAAGAGCTGAATTTACTCGGAGCTGCTGAACTTTAGGGCTTCGTTCCCACTGGAAGGTCTGAGTGAAGATACGGAGCTCAAAAACTGGTGGACGTTTTGGTTCGGCTAAAAAAAAAAAAACACCAGAAAATGTCACTGGTTTACAGTTCAGCACCTTTACTGTCATTCCTACCTGTTTTCTGCACCACAATTGTAATTCCTACCTGTTATCTGCTCCGGTACTGTAAAACCCACCAATTTTCTGCACCATAACTGTTAAACCCACTTGTTTTCAGCACAATAACTCTAATACCCACCTGTTTTTGGGATAGAAACTGTAATACCTGCCCATTGTCTAGACCCTAACAGTAAAAACCACCCGTTTCTGCACTGTTACTGTAATACCCACCAGTTTTCTGCACATGAATTGTAATACCTACCCATTTTATGCACATTAATTGTAATACCTACCCATTTTCTGCACTGTACCTCTAATATCCACCAGTTTTCTGCATAATAACTGTAAAACCCACCAGTTTTCGGGACAGAACCTTTAATACCTACTCATTTTTTTGCACCGTTACTCTAATACCCACCAGTTTTCTGCATCACAATTGTAATACCCACCTGTTTTCTGAACCATAACTCTAATGCCCATCTATTTTCTGGTATTTTATTCTAATACACACCTGTTTTTAGCACTATAACTGTAATACCCACCTGTTTTCTGCACTTTTACTATAATACCCACCAGTTTTCTGCACTTTTATTATAATACCCACCAGTTTTCTGCACTTCTACTCTAATAATACCCACCTGTTTTTTTGCCTGGTAACTGTAATACCTACCCATTTTCAGCACTGTTACTGTAATGTCCACCTGTTTTCTGCACTGTAACTTTAATACCTACCAGATTTCTGCACTTTTATTATAATGCCCACCTGTTTTCTGCACTGCTACTGTAAAACAACCACTTTTCTGCACCATAACTCTAGTACTTAGAAGTTTTTGGACCAAAATGTTTTTTTTCTGTTAGTTTCAGAGCAGATTGTAGCTTCCGGTCCTCTCCAGCGTAACGGTGACGTCCACCATTATAAACTGCTTTAACTGTATTAGTGAAGAGCCCTGAACGCTAACACAAAGGCTCCTGTGTCCTCCTGACTTTAGGGCCCTAGGGGACAGAAGGTGATGACTGGGCCCGATGACGCACCAGTCATGTGATCCCTCCTCATCCGGACGCGTCTCCAATTATCTCCTCTCGGTGCACTCCAGGGTTCGGGTCACGCCGGGGCGTAACTGTTCGTTTTTGGTGGATTATCCCCCCGACTGAAAGCTGTTATTAAATAAAGTGCTTCAGCTTAACTTCAGCTTCAGACGGGGGTAAAGTCGCCCAAAATAGTCGACGTGTTTAAACAGGAAGCAGAAACTTTTCCTCACTGAGACGGAGAGGACTTCCTGTTTTCTCCACACTTCAGTGACTCTGGCAGCTGTGCAACATCCTGCAAACCCCCCTTCCGAAAAAAATACATACATCCTAATAACACCTTCAATCAGAACTTATACTCGTTCGTCTATTTGTACTAACCGATTAATCCTGGTCAGGGCTGCTGTGGGTCAGATGGCACCCACAAACTCAATCTTCTGCACTGCTACTGTAAGAAAACAGGTGTCACATCACAGCTTGACCTTAAACACTCACAAACCTTCTCCAAAAATCTGGTAAACCAGCAGGTTTAGATCAGAGATCTCCAGGAAGCTCGTGATGAGGGTGGTGAGGGTTCGAATCTCACAGACAATGATCGGCTTGTCTGAGGAGGGAGGGTCGTAGGGATTACTCCCTCTGCTGGCTGATCGATGGTGCTGCACAGAGACGAGATCAGTTGTAGCCTAGCGGTTAAGGTACTGGACTAGCAATCGGAAGGTTGCCGGTTCAAACCCCACCTTTGACAGGTTGCCACTGTTGGGCCCTTGAGCAAGGCCCTTAACTCTCAATTGCTTAGAATGTATACTGTCGCACGACTGTAAGCCACTTTGGATAAAAGAGTCTGCTAAATACTGTAAATGTAAATAATGATCCTGATGGTGCGCGACTCTCTGTACGCGATGCGGTCGGTGCTGCACACGTGTCGTAGGGGGGCGTGTGTTAGTCACGACCCTCCTCAGTCAGGAGTGGAGGAAGTGAAATACGATGGAGTTCCGGGTCTCGCTGGGGTTCCAGTGTGGGGGCTGAAATGCCATTAATAACCCGGGTGACTAAACGTCGCCGATCGGCTCGGCGCCGGATCCCACGCGCTCAGCCGTCGGTCGGAGGAGGAACCGCTTCGTGCACCTTCTAAATTTAGAAAGCCGGTCTGTGTGAAAGCGGCCGTCGAGACGGGAGGTGCGGAGGGAGAACGTCTGAGCCGGCGGATAAATCAGCGCGTCTGAACCGTGGCTGAAATCACTCGGTAATAAAAACATCCTGTACCGCTCAGCTCCGCCTCCAGCCTGGGAACAACGAACCTTTAAATGAGACGGCGTTGGCGCTGCTTTTGGCGCCCTGGTGCTACGTTTGGCGCTGTTGAGTTCCTGCGACTTAAATTTGACTGTTCACTCCAAAAACACTCTGTACCTGTTAGACTGAGTAAAAGAGGCGTGGCCTCTGTACATGTCACTAAGTGAAGGAGGCGCCACCTGGAGGTGGCACAAGGAGGCGTGGTCTTTGTACCCATCAGTCTTAGTAAAAGAGGCGTGGCCTCTGTACCTGTCAGTTTCAGTAAAAGAGACGTGGCCTTTGTATCCATCAGTCTCAGTAAAGGAGGCGTGGCCTTTATACCTGTCAGTCTCACTGATGGAGGCGTGGCTTTTGTGCCTTTCAGTGAAGGAGGCGTGGCCTTTGTACCTGTCGGTCTCAGTAAAGGAGGCGTGGCCTTTGTACCTCTCAGTCTCACTAATGGAGGCGTGGGCCTTTGTACCTTTCAGTGAAGGAGTTGTGGCCTTTGTACCTGTCGGTCTCAGTAAAGGAGGCGTGGCCTTTGTACCTGTCAGTCTCACTGATGGAGGCGTGGGCCTTTGTACCTTTTAGTGAAGGAGGCGTGGCCTTTGTACCTGTCGGTCTCAGTAAAGGAGGCGTGGCCTTTGTACCTGTCAGTCTCACTGATGGAGGCGTGGGCCTTTGTACCTGTTAGTGAAGGAGGCGTGGCCTTTGTACCTGTCGGTCTCAGTAAAGGAGGCGTGGCCTTTGTAAACAAGTAAATTGGGAAAGGCCCCTGTACCTGTTAGGCTTCTGAAGGAGACCCCTGTGAATAAGGTGAATCCTCTTGCTTTGACTCGTAACTTTTTAGCTGTGACTTGTTCTTCTTTAACTTTGACTCGTACTCATCTAGCTTTGACTCTTAATCCTCTAACTTTGACTTGTATCTCTCTAGCTTTGACTCTAAATCCTCTTGCTTTGACTCATAACCTTCCAACTTTGACTCATATCCCTCTAGCTTTGACTCTTAATCCTCTAACTTTGACTCGTACCCCTCTAGCTTTGACTCTTAATCCTTTAACTTTGACTTGTACCCCTCTAGCTTTGACTCTTAATCCTCTTGCTTTGACTCATAACCTTCCAACTTTGACTCGTACCCCTCTAGCTTTGACTCTAAATCCTCTTGCTTTGACTCATAACCTTCCAACTTTGACTCGTACCCCTCTAGCTTTGACTCTTAATCCTCTAACTTTGACTTGTACCCCTCTAGCTTTGACTCTTAATCCTCTAACTTTGACTCGTACTTCTCTAGCTTTGACTCTTAATCCTCTAGCTTTGACTCTTAATCCTCTAACTTTGACTCGTACTTCTCTAGCTTTGACTCTTAATCCTCTAGCTTTGACTCTTAATCCTCTAACTTTGACTCGTACCCCTCTAGCTTTGACTCTTAATCCTCTAGCTTTGACTCGTACCCCTCTAGCTTTGACTCGTACCCCTCTAGCTTTGACTCTTAATCCTCTAACTTTGACTCGTACCCCTCTAGCTTTGACTCTTAATCCTCTAACTTTGACTTGTACCCCTCTAGCTTTGACTCTTAATCCTCTAACTTTGACTCGTACTTCTCTAGCTTTGACTCTTAATCCTCTAGCTTTGACTCTTAATCCTCTAACTTTGACTCGTACCCCTCTAGCTTTGACTCTTAATCCTCTAACTTTGACTCGTACCCCTCTAGCTTTGACTCTTAATCCTCTAACTTTGACTCGTTTCTCTGTGCTGCCTCTGCAGGAATCGGTGGAATGGAGGAGTTTATCCTGAAATCAGCCACCATCTCCACCAGCGCCGCCTGTCCCCCCTTCACGCCGCTTAACTTCGACGCCACGCCCATCGTCAGAGTCGCCATCGAACCCAAACATCCCAGTAAGTGCTTGACGCGTGTCTGTGTGTGGGACTTTGTGCCTCCCTAAACCCTTCTAATAATAAACTGTGTGTGTGTGTAGGTGAGATGCCCAAGCTGGTACGTGGGATGCGGTTGCTGAACCAGGCCGACCCCTGCGTGGAGGTTTTGATCCAGGAGAGCGGCGAGCACGTCCTGGTCACCGCCGGAGAGGTTCACCTGCAGCGCTGCCTCGACGACCTCCGCCAACGGTACGGGCACACGGGCACGAGCGGCGTCGGGTGACGTGGGTTGTGGATCAGCTGAAAATATGCCACCCTAAAACCCAGAAACAGGCTGGGTTATTCATCCAGGTGAAACCGTTCACAAAATAAAGTGGGCGTGTCTGTTTCCACACAGTTTAAAGCTCGGTCGACTGTGAACAGTGTCAGCTACACTATATGGACAAAAGTATTGGGACGCCCCCTAACTTCTAATCACTGAATTTATGTGTTTCAGCCACAACAGTCACTAACAGGCGTAATAAATCAGTTATCAGTTATTGGCAGCAACAGTTTAGGGAAGGTCCTTTCCTGTTCCAGCATGACTGTCCCCCCGTGCCTGCACAGAGACCTGAGCTCAGCCCAGTCTCTTAACTGAACGGGCACAAATCCCCACAGTCATACTCCAGTCTAATTTATCTATCTCGTTTTTATCTTGATCTTCTTTTGCGCAGCTTTGCCAAAATCGAGATCAGCGCCTCGGCCCCCATCATCCCGTTCCGCGAGACGGTGATCCGCCCGCCAAAGGTGGACATGGTGAACGAGGACCTGGGGCGCCAGCAGAAGGTGGCGGTGATCCGGCAGACCAGAGAGGAGCAGGCCAAGCTTCCCGAGGGGGTCCAGGTGGACTCGGGCGGCCTGGTGACCCTCACCACGCCCAACAGGATGGCCGCCGTCGGCGTCCGGGCGGTGCCGCTCCCCGAGGACGCCACCGGGCTGCTGGAGGAGAACGGCGAGAACATCCGGACCATGGAGAACTTCAACCTGATGGCTCGAGAGGGTAAAGCTCTGGAGATCAGCGCCCGGACGCTGGAGGAGATCCGGAGCTTCAGAGCCGAGCTGGAGAAGCGGCTGCAGGGTCACCGCTGGAGGAACGCCGTGGAGCGTATCTGGGCGTTCGGGCCGCGCCGCTACGGTCCCAACATCCTGCTGAACGGCGTGGACGGGTACCAGCGACCCTCCGTGTGGCAGTGCCTCGGGAGCGAGAGGAACGAGGGCGCGGCGCTCAGGGATTTCGATAACAGCGTGGTCAGCGGGTTCCAGCTCGCCACGCTCTCGGGCCCCTTGTGCGAGGAGCCGCTGATGGGCGTGTGCTTCACCGTGGAGACCTGGGACGTGAGGTTACCTCAGAAGGACTCGGCGGTGAACGGAGAACCGGGCGGAGAACCGGACCTCGGAGGCACCGGTGAGGCACAGAGCCGGCGGAAGGACGCGGCGGATTGTTACGGGCCGTTTTCGGGGCAGCTCATCGCCGCCGTGAAGGAGGCGTGCCGGTACGCCTTCCAGGCCAAACCTCAGCGCCTCATGGCGGCCATGTACACCTGCGAGGTCATGACTACGGCCGACGTGCTAGGTGAGTAACGTCCACCAAAAGTATGTGGACACCTGAGCGTGTTAGTATGGAGTTGCTTCCGTTCTTTGTCTGCTGAGGAGGTTTTCCCACAGGACTTCGGAGTGCGTCTGTGGGAACCCGTGCCTGCTTGACTCACTGTCGTGGTTCCGATTTATTCCAACAGTGTAGTGTAGTCTCTGTGGTGTGTACAAGTATGTGGAACAGTGGTCTCCTGTCAAGGTCAAAAACAGAACTGCTGGAAGGGAGGTGTGAGGTCAGGCACTGACGCTGACGAGAAGGCCTGGCTCACTGTCGTAATTCCAGTGGTCTCCTGTCAAGGTCAAAAACAGGTCTGTCCACAGTCAAACCAGCTTTACTGAGCTCACACTGGACTCAACACAGTTAAATGTGAAGCTTGCTTGACTGTGGACGGTGTCACAACCACTCCACAAGATTTCGGAGTGCGTCTGTGGGAACCTGTGCTTGTTTAGTGAGGTCGGGCACCGATGCTGACGAGAAGGCCTGGCTCGCTGTCAAGGTTCCAATTCATTCCAAACGTGTCGTCTCTGTTGTGTGTGTTAAGTATGTACAAATACGTGGAACAGTGGTCTCCTGTCAAGGTCAAAAACAGGTCTGCAATGACTTGACAGTCCACAGTCAAGCAGTCAAGCCACAGGAGACCACTGTTCCACGTACCTGTGTATACTTAACATACACCAGAGAGACTACACTATACTTCTGGGATGAATTGGAACCTCGACAGCGAGCCAGGCCTTCTCGTCAACGTCAGTGCCTGACCTCACTAAACAGGCACAAGTTCCCACAGACGCACTCCGAAATCATGTGGAATAAAAAAATCCATATTAATACCCAATCATTTTGGAATGCAGTGTGCGACATGCTCATGTAGGTGTGGCGCTCAGGTGTCCACATACTTCCAGACTCCTCTGGAGCGCTTTTTACTAGATTTCGGACCACGACTGCAGGGATTCGCTCCCATTCAGTAACACACACACACACACACACACACTAGTCTGCAGGTGCAATTAGGCCAGGCTTGTAGTCAGTGTCCCGATTCATTCCGAATTTGATCCCTGCGCGAACTGGTCACTCGCTTGTTTGTGCTAGACAGGAAGGGGCACTCCCTAAACTGTTAGGACAAATTTGGAAGCACAGCGCTCGTGTAGTGGACCCGTTAGTTCAGATCTCAGCTGTGCTGTCGGCCGGCCGGGCGCCCGGACGGACACGCGATTGGCTGGGTGTCTGTAGGGGGGGGCGGGACGACGGCTGAACAGAGAACCTCGTCTGGTGCGAGGGCGGCCTCTGCTGGCCGGTCGAAGCATGAGGCTCCCCGCACACTATACTGCGCTCTGTGTGACCCCGCCCCTGCCAGGTGAAAAGAAGTTAACGTATTTTAATGTGTGTGTGTGTGTGTGTGTGTGTGTGTGTGTGTGGTCAGGCCGAGTGTACGGCGTGCTCTCCAAGCGTGAGGGTCGGGTCCTGAACGAGGAGATGAAGGAAGGGTCGGACGTCTTCATCATCAAAGCCGTCCTGCCGGTGGCCGAGAGTTTCGGATTCGCCGACGAGATCAGGAAGAGAACCAGCGGCCTGGCCAGTCCACAACTGGTCTTCACCCACTGGGAGGTAAAGAAACGGCACCAGGAAAGGGTCTTCCCCAAACTGTTGCCATGGGCTTAATATTAGCGATTTTATCCAGCATTATTAGAAGTTTTGTTTTCCTTTTATGGTGCGGAGGAACACTGGAACCCTGACCACGCCCCTACTAAACACCTTTGCGATGAACGAGGTCGGAGGGAGGGTGAGATGCAGAGTAACAGCCCTGCTGCTGAAACAGCGACCCCTACCGTCGGGTGAAGGTGGCGGTTTGAGTGGTGGAGGATTACAGAGAGCGTAGCGTGTTCCTCCACCGTCATTCGTTGGGGTCACATGGTCTTAACAGAGCTGCCGACCTACCCGGGCGTCCACACGAACGCAGTCGGGCATGTTTGATGGAGGGAGGTTCGGGCGGCGTCTCCAGTAGAGCTTAGCGTGTCTCTCCGTACGCGATACGGCTCTCATCATACATTCATTACACTTACAGCATTTGCAGGCGCTTTTTATGCAAAGCGATCGAGCACAATTCGAGCAATTGAGGGCTGAGGGCCTCGTCAGGGGCCCAACAGTGGCAACTTATCAAGAGTGGGGCTTGAACCGGCAACCTTCTGAGTTCTAGTTCAGTATCTTAACCGCTGAGCTACCGCTGTCCGTTTGATCACGGCTCTCTGTGGGAACCCAACACTCGCGGGTGATAAGAAGCGACGCATACCGGACACATGTGCGGTGAGCCATCCCCCCCCCCCCCCCCAAACTCGCTCAGACACCAACGTGTTCACAACAGGGAAGTGGATATGACTAAATAAGGATATAAAAAAGGAACAATCCTAAAAATTTGTTTGTTTTGTTTTTGTTTGGTGCCTTTTTGGCGACGTCACCCCCGTGTGGTCGCGGGCGATACGCCCTGCACGCGCGCCGCCAGCCGTCGTCTCGGCGCGAACGGGAACTCGGCCCGGGCGGTACGCCTGGCACCCGCCGTGTCCCGAATTATCGGTGTTGGTGTGCGCCTTGTTTATCCAGATTGGCGCTTTTATGCAGACCGTGGTGCGTGATCCGGAATAATGTGTGCAAACACACACACGCGCGCACACACACACACACACACACACACACACATCTGTGGTCAAACGTACGGCCAAAATCATGTGGACCCCTGAGCGGGAGCGTGTCGGACACCCCGTTCCCAAACCACAGGCACTCGTACGAAATTCGGATCGTCCACCTCGCTCTCCGTCCAGCTCCAGCTTGCAGTCGTCTGGAAAACCGACTGGGACGTTTTGGGATCTGGGATTTTGGAATGTGTCTGTGAGAATCCCTGCCCATGCGGGTTGTGAGGTCAGCGGGCGTGGCTAACGGTCAGTGTTCCAGTTCACCCCAGGGCTCTGTGCTGGGATGGGGTTTCATCACCTAAACTTGGAAATGGATAAGTAGGAAAGGCGTCCAGATACTTTAGGTCATATACAGTAGTGTGTGTGTGTGTGTGTGTGTGTGTGTGTGTGTGTGTGTGTGTGTGTATGAGAGTGTCCGTGTATGACAGTGTGTGTGTATAAGAGTGCGTGTGTGTATGTAAGACAGTGTGTGTGTGCGTGTGTGTATGTATGACAGTGTGTGTGTATGTATGACAGTGTGTGTGTATAAGAGTGCGTGTGTGTATGTAAGACAGTGTGTGTGTGTGCGTGTGTGTGTGTGTGTGTATATGAGAGTGTCCGTGTATGACAGTGTGTGTGTGTGTGTGTGTGTGTGTGTGTGTGTGTGTGTGTGTGTGTGTGTGTGTGTGTGTGTGTGTGTGTGTATGAGAGTGTCCGTGTATGACAGTGTGTGTGTACAGTGTATCACAGAAGTGAGTACACCCCTCACATTTCTGCAGATATTTAAGTATATCTTTTCATGGGACAACACTGACAAAATGACACTTTGACACAATGAAAAGTAGTCTGTGTGCAGCTTATATAACAGTGTAAATTAATTCTTCCCTCAAAATAACTCAAAATACAGCCATTAATGTCTAAACCACCGGCAACAAAAGTGAGTACACCCCTAAGAGACTACACCCCTAAATGTCCAAATTGAGCACTGCTTGTCATTTTCCCTCCAAAATGTCATGTGATTTGTTAGTGTTACTAGGTCTCAGGTGTGCATAGGGAGCAGGTGTGTTCAATTTAGTAGTACAGCTCTCACACGCTCTCATACTGGTCACTGAAAGTTCCAACATGGCACCTCATGGCAAAGAACTCTCTGAGGATCTTAAAAGACGAATTGTTGTGCTACATGAAAATGGCCAAGGCTAAAAGAAGATTGCCAACACCCTGAAACTGAGCTGCAGCACAGTGGCCAAGATCATCCAGCGTTTTAAAAGAGCAGGGTCCACTCAGAACAGACCTCGCGTTGGTCGTCCAAAGAAGCTGAGTGCACGTGCTCAGCGTCACATCCAACTGCTGTCTTTGAAAGATAGGCGCAGGAGTGCTGTCAGCATTGCTGCAGAGATTGAAAAGGTGGGGGGTCAGCCTGTCAGTGCTCAGACCATACGCCACACACTACATCAAATTGGTCTGCATGGCTGTCACCCCAGAAGGAAGCCTCTTCTGAAGTCTCTACACAAGAAAGCCCGCAAACAGTTTGCTGAAGACATGTCAACAAAGGACATGGATTACTGGAACCATGTCCTATGGTCTGATGAGACCAAGATTAATTTGTTTGGTTCAGATGGTCTCAAGCATGTGTGGCGGCAATCAGGTGAGGAGTACAAAGATAAGTGTGTCATGCCTACAGTCAAGCATGGTGGTGGGAATGCCATGGTCTGGGGCTGCATGAGTGCAGCAGGTGTTGTGGAGTTACATTTCATTGAGGGACACATGAACTCCAATATGTACTGTGAAATACTGAAGCAGAGCATGATCCCCTCCCTCCGGAAACTGGGTCGCAGGGCAGTGTTCCAGCATGATAATGACCCCAAACACACCTCTAAGACGACCACTGCTTTATTGAAGAGGCTGAGGGTAAAGGTGTTGGACTGGCCAAGCATGTCTCCAGACCTAAACCCAATAGAACATCTTTGGGGCATCCTCAAGCGGAAGGTGGAGGAGCGCAAAGTCTCGAATATCCGCCAGCTCCGTGATGACGTCATGGAGGAGTGGAAAAGCATTCCAGTGGCAACCTGTGAAGCTCTGGTAAACTCCATGCCCAGGAGAGTTAAGGCAGTTCTGGGAAATAATGGTGGCCACACAAAATATTGACACTTCAGGAACTTTCACTAAGGGGTGTACTCACTTTTGTTGCCGGTGGTTTAGACATTAATGGCTGTATATTGAGTTATTTTGAGGGAAGAATAAATTTACACTGTTATATAAGCTGCACACAGACTACTTTTCATTGTGTCAAAGTGTCATTTTGTCAGTGTTGTCCCATGAAAAGATATACTTAAATATCTGCAGAAATGTGAGGGGTGTACTCACTTTTG
>NC_086004.1:30112314-30114814 GCF_030014385.1 Trichomycterus rosablanca
AGTGTTGGTATGAGATATAAAAACTGATCAATGGCGCGGCTCTTAGTGTCCGCAGCAGATCGCCGCTCACCTCGGATTTATTAGCTCGTTTGGGCGTCGGTGGGGTTGATGGATGAGAGAAATTGTCTCTGTGTGTGTGTGTGTGTGTGTGTGTGTGTGTGTGTGTGTGAGTGTGTGTGTGAGTGTAGGAGATAAAGCGTTTCAGTTAACAGAAGCTCAGAGTGTAAAAAAGAGCAAAAATATAAAAAAAATAAAAGGAAAACTGAACCGTTTCTAATCAAACCGTATAAACACACGGGGAACTGTACTGCCAAAAGTATGTGGACACCTGAACATGAGAGAGAGAGAGAGAGAACTAAATCACTAAATCTGGTACATGTAGCACACACACACACACACACACACTCACACACACACACACACACACACACACGTGTCCCTCTGTTTTCTCTGGGGAGGCCCCCGGTGGCAGATGCTGGCGCTTGTGTTTGAGGGCGCAAACAGGGGCCGTTGGTGCCATCTGTGCCTCAGTAACCGGGCCCCATGTACCAGCTTTCTGTGTGTGTGTGTGTGTGTGTTCAGGTTTTAAAGGTTCCTGTTCCAGTACCGAAGTTTTCCTTTAGAATAAACTAGGTTCCAGTATCAAAGGTTCCAGTTTCTATTTTGTAAGCTTGTGTTCCAGTACCAAAGGTTCCTTTTCTAGTACCAAAGTTTCTTGTTTTAGTAACAAAGTTTCCTTTTTTTTAGTACCGAAGGTTCCTGTTCTAGTACCAAAGTTTTCTGTTCCAGTAACAACGGTTCCAGTTTCAGTACCAAAGGTTCCACTTTTAGTACCAAAGGTTTCAGATTCAGTACCAAAGGTTCCTGTTCCAGTAAAAGAGGTTCTAGTTTTAGTTCGAATCAAATCCAGTACCAAAGGTTCCACTTCCCATACTAAAGGTTCCAGTTTCAGTACCAAAGGTTCCACTTTCAGTATCAAGTTTCAAATTCAGTACCAAAGGTTCCTGTTCCAGTACTAAAGGTTCCTGTTCCAGTACTAAAGGTTCCTGTTATAGTACCAAAGGTTCCTTTTCCAGTACCAAAGGTTTCTGTTCTAGTAACAGAGGTTCCTTTTCTAGTACCAAAGGTTCCTGTTCCAATACCAAAGGTTCCTCTTCTAGTACCAAAGTTTCCTGTTCCAGTAACAACGGTTCCAGATTCAGTACCTACGGTTCCACTTTCCGTACTAAAGGTTCCACTTTCAGTATCAAAGGTTCCAGATTTAGTATCAAAGGTTCCTGTTTCAGTAAAAGAGGTTCTAGTTTTAGTTCAAATCAAATTCGGTACCAAAGGTTCCACTTTCCGTACGAAAGGTTCCAATTTCAGTATCAAAGGTTCCAGATTTAGTATCAAAGGTTCAACTTTCAGTACCAAAGGTTCCTGTCTCATGCTGGCACCTCCATCGGACACAAGGTGGCACGGTTCTGGTTCCGTCTCTCTCGGTTCGAACCCCGGGAGTCGAATCCGTCCGAGCGTTCGTGTCCGTAAATATTTTGGAGCGTGTTTTAACCCCGTCCGTATTTTAACGTGCGTGTTCGTGTGTTCGCCCCTCAGGTGATCTCCAGCGACCCCTTCTGGGTGCCCACCACCGAGGAGGAGTACCTGCACTTCGGGGAGAAGGCGGATTCGGCCAATCAGGCGCTGAAGTACATGAACGGCGTACGGAGGCGTAAGGGTCTGTACGTGGAGGAGAAGATCGTGGAGCACGCCGAGAAGCAGCGCACGCTCAGCAAGAACAAGTGAGCGGCAGAGCTGTGAAAAAGTAATCACCCCTTCCCCCCCATCACCACCACCACCACACACACACACACACCGGCGGCGCCACCTTCAGACCCCTCAGAGCAACTACACCTTCGTAAACGATCCTGTGTGAGATTTCAGCTCCGGTTCTCCATACGGACCCGCCCTGAATCGGACGCACCGCTGCTTTCGGACCCGAACCGCCCGTTTCGGGTCTCACCCTGTTTTGTATTTTGGATCTGCGCCTCAGCTTCAACTCCCTTCAGAAGGACACGTGGACCAGTATAACCCAGTGTAATATCCCAGTATGAACCAGTGTGACTTCCTGTCCGAGTTCCCTACGTATAGGACGTGATTGGATGACTGACAGGCCGCTCTGCCGGCGCCCCCCGGTGGATTCCACAGATCCAGCGAACAGAACGATTCAGAGTCGAGAATTCACTTGTTTTGAATCGGTGAATCAAGTGAATCATTCCAGGTTCTGATGCCCAACGGTTCCTGAGCACGGACGCTGGAGAACCGAGGCCTCTGATTGGCTGTTGCTCGACCTTGGCACGGCGTCTGGAGGGAAAAATAAATAAATAAGTAAATATAATAAATAAATAAATAAACGTCTTTATTAATAATGAAAGTTCTTTGTCTCGGTTCCAGTTCCACTACAGACGTGTTCTAGGGTTCCAGTTCCAGTTTTAAATATTAATGTTCCTTTAACAGGTTCCTA
>NC_086004.1:30119814-30139814 GCF_030014385.1 Trichomycterus rosablanca
TCACTCACTTCATCTGCAGTTTGATCCTCATTAGGTCTTTTAAAGGTCCGGACCAGACGCCATATGAGTCCTTCATGAGTCCTGGTCGCCCAGCAACCCGTCGGCGGGTACTGACCACGCCCGCGCAACGTCTAACAGCCCTCTCAGCCTCATGTGCACCAGCGCTACCAACCGGGCATCATGCACGTTTTATGCGTATGGTTTTAATGATGTGGCTCATCGTGTATGTCTGTATCACCATGCCCGATGTTTTTGGGTGGCACCGGATTCACCACGTGCCCGTTGTATGTGCTTTGGGTGGGGGACAGGAGATGCATGGGCACTCTAACTGGCACTGAAGTGTGTGATGCGCTGGCACATGCCAGAATTTAAATCATCTGCAGTTTGATCCTCATTAGATCTTCTGACGATCCGGACCAGACGACACAGCCTTGGTGAGACTTGGCCGCCCAGCAACCCGTCGCCGGGTACTGGCCACGCCCGCCCGACATCTAACAGATCCCTCAGCCTCCACACGGGCATCATGCACGTTTTATGCGTATGGTTCTAATGATTTGGCTCGTCGTGTATGCCTGTATCAGCGTGCCGATTTATCTGTGTGGCACCGGATTTACAGCGACCCTGAACCTTTTACCATTACTCTGATGTTTGGTGCCCGCTGTAGGTGCTGTGGGCGGGGGACAGGAGATGCATGGGCACTCTGACTGGCACTGAAGTGTGTGATGCGCTGGCACATTTACCTCATGCCAGGATTAGAGGATCCTCAGAAGATCTTCTGATGGTCAGGACCAGACGCCGCAGCCCTGGATGAGTCCTGGCCACCCAGCAACCCGTCGGCGGGTACTGGCCACGCCCACCCGACATCTAACAGACCCCTCAGCCTCCAAACGGGCATCATGCACGTTCTATGCGTATGGTTCTAATGATTTGGCTCGTCGTGTATGCCTGTGTCAGCGTGCCCGGTGTTTCTGTGTGGCACCGGATTCACTGCGACCCTGACCATGATGAAGTTGTTAGAGAGGCAAAGGAAGCGACTGAACGTCGGAGGGAAAGCCGAAGCGAATCGATGCCACGCTCAGGAGATCAGATTTCCTCTCCTCGTCCTGCCCGCTTCCCCTCAGACGACCTTACAGTCAGAGGGAGGATCAGCCAGCGGGCGAGCGAGCACTGCAGAGAGGGAGAGGGGGGGCGAGCGAGGGGGGGGGGGGGGCGAGGGATTAGACAGTGAAATGCGACGGGAGGAGGAGTGGTGCATTGTGGGGGATCGGCCCCAGCTGTCCTGCCGTTCTGCTGCATGCTTCTTTAGCCGTCTGGCCGACGGCCAATAGGAGGCGACGATTCGGTGGCACTTCAGTTTAGTGTGTCAGTACACACACACACACACACACACACACACACACACACACGCAGCTCTGCGCCACTGCAGCACTGGCCTACTTTACCCCTCCGCCCATACGTCTGGTCCAAAATATCTGCACCCCTGACCTACCTACCCCCGTATAACCGAATCCACCATCCTCGGACCGTGTCTGTGGGAATTTGTGCTCATTCATTTACCTTTACGCTCACATTTACAGCATTTACCGGACACTTTTATTTAAAGCAACGTACAGTACTGTGACAGTGTACAGTCTGAGCAATTGAGGGTTAAGGGCCTTGCACAAGGGCCCAACAGTGGCAACCTGGCATCAGTGGGACTTGAACCAGTGACCTTTATGATTACTTGTTTAGTACTTTAACCACTAGGCCACAACAGAAGACACTTTTATTCAAAGTGACGTACAGTACTGTGACAGTATACAGTCTGAGCAGTTGGGAGTTAAGGGCCTTGCTCAAGTGCCCAACAGTGTCATCCTGGCAGTGGTGGGACTTGAACCAGTGACCTTATGATTACTAGTTTAGGTCAGTTCAGTTTCTTAATCTCTAGGCTACAACTGCCTACAGTGGCGACTTGGCAGTGGTGCTTAAACCAGCAACCATCTGATTACTAGTCCAGTACCCTAACCAACCTAACTGACCCACCGTTGCCCGGGCACTGATGTTAGTCGAGGTCTGGCTCACAGTGGACGTTCCATTTCCTCCCAAAATGCTTAGCAATGTAAGCGCAAGCCTCTCACGTCTGTATCACCTGAACACAGATGCTGGTTCAAGCCCCACCACTGCCAGGTTGTCACTGTTGGGCCCTTGAGCAAGGCCCTTAACCCTCAACTGCTCAGACTGTATACTGTATGTAAACATAATTGCATATTTGCACTCAAAGTGTCTTAAATAAAACAATAATAATAATAATAATAATAAAATAATAACGTTTTTTAATCCTGGTTTTAATTCTCCGTTTTGCTGGATGGGTTAAATCCAGAACGTCGTGTGTCCCGTCCCAGACGTGGACTCCGTCCTCCAGATGTTTCCCAATCCCGAAACAAAGAGATAAATAAGTAGCCGGGTGCGCGTTCTCAAGTGTTTCGGGGGCAGTTAGCGCATTAGCATAGCTTTTGTTCCGCCAGGTCTTGAGGTGACAAAGCCGCGGCGTCTCATTTCAATCCCACTCAGTCCGTCAGAAATTCTCTTTGTGTTGGAAGAACTGCCCCTCCATACACCCCCCCTCCTCCCTATTCACCCCCCGTAAACCCTCTTACTACCCCCCACCGTCCACCGTCCACCCACACACCCCCACCCCTCCTCCCGGGACTCTAAAGGTGCCTCTGACCCCCCCTGCTCTCTCCAGATGGGGGAACCGCTGGGAGACCTGGACCGACCCGGGGCGTCAGATCATTTATAGCCGCCAACACAGAGCTCAGAGCTCCAGCGCACTGTTAATTATTTATTTACACTCCGGAGGGGTTTAGATTCACGATGTACGCAGGTTCAAGTCCCACTCCAGGTCACATACACATGGCCAGAAGTATGTGGACACCTCTACTAATCATTCAGCTCGGGACGACTCGGCCGCACTGACTGCTAAGTGATGCAGAAAATAAAAAATATTAAAATTAAAATAAGCGTTAAACACTTAAACAGCGATATATACTTAAACAACTATACATATATACACATACTTACAAAACTATATGTATATATATATGTATAGATATACTTAAAAAACTGTATTTACTTCAAAAACTGTATACATACACACTTACTAAACTATATATATACTTAAAAACTATATTTATATACACTTAAATAACTGTATATACAGATACCTAAGAAACTATATATATATATATATATATATATATATATATATATATATATATATATATATATATATATATATATATATATACATATACTTAAAAAAAAATATATATACAGTGTATCACAAAAGTGAGTACACCCCTCACATTTCTGCAGATATTTAAGTATATCTTTTCATGGGACAACACTGACAAAATGACACTTTGACACAATGAAAAGTAGTCTGTGTGCAGCTTATATAACAGTGTAAATTTATTCTTCCCTCAAAATAACTCAATATACAGCCATTAATGTCTAAACCACCGGCAACAAAAGTGAGTACACCCCTAAGAGACTACACCCCTAAATGTCCAAATTGAGCACTGCTTGTCATTTTCCCTCCAAAATGTCATGTGATTTGTTAGTGTTACTAGGTCTCAGGTGTGCATAGGGAGCAGGTGTGTTCAATTTAGTAGTACAGCTCTCACACTCTCTCATACTGGTCACTGAAAGTTCCAACATGGCACCTCATGGCAAAGAACTCTCTGAGGATCTTAAAAGACGAATTGTTGCGCTACATGAAGATGGCCAAGGCTACAAGAAGATTGCCAACACCCTGAAACTGAGCTGCAGCACAGTGGCCAAGATCATCCAGCGTTTTAAAAGAGCAGGGTCCACTCAGAACAGACCTCGCGTTGGTCGTCCAAAGAAGCTGAGTGCACGTGCTCAGCGTCACATCCAACTGCTGTCTTTGAAAGATAGGCGCAGGAGTGCTGTCAGCATTGCTGCAGAGATTGAAAAGGTGGGGGGTCAGCCTGTCAGTGCTCAGACCATACGCCGCACACTACATCAAATTGGTCTGCATGGCTGTCACCCCAGAAGGAAGCCTCTTCTGAAGTCTCTACACAAGAAAGCCCGCAAACAGTTAGCTGAAGACATGTCAACAAAGGACATGGATTACTGGAACCATGTCCTATGGTCTGATGAGACCAAGATTAATTTGTTTGGTTCAGATGGTCTCAAGCATGTGTGGCGGCAATCAGGTGAGGAGTACAAAGATAAGTGCGTCATGCCTACAGTCAAGCATGGTGGTGGGAATGCCATGGTCTGGGGCTGCATGAGTGCAGCAGGTGTTGGGGAGTTACATTTCATTGAGGGACACATGAACTCCAATATGTACTGTGAAATACTGAAGCAGAGCATGATCCCCTCCCTCCGGAAACTGGGTCGCAGGGCAGTGTTCCAGCATGATAATGACCCCAAACACACCTCTAAGACGACCACTGCTTTATTGAAGAGGCTGAGGGTAAAGGTGATGGACTGGCCAAGCATGTCTCCAGACCTAAACCCAATAGAACATCTTTGGCGCATCCTCAAGCGGAAGGTGGAGGAGCGCAAAGTCTCGAATATCCGCCAGCTCCGTGATGTCGTCATGGAGGAGTGGAAAAGCATTCCAGTGGCAACCTGTGAAGCTCTGGTAAACTCCATGCCCAGGAGAGTTAAGGCAGTTCTGGGAAATAATGGTGGCCACAAAAAATATTGACACTTCAGGAACTTTCACTAAGGGGTGTACTCACTTTTGTTGCCGGTGGTTTAGACATTAATGGCTGTATATTGAGTTATTTTGAGGGAAGAATAAATTTACACTGTTATATAAGCTGCACACAGACTACTTTTCATTGTGTCAAAGTGTCATTTTGTCAGTGTTGTCCCATGAAAATATATACTTAAATATCTGCAGAAATGTGAGGGGTGTACTCACTTTTGTGATACACTGTATATACACTTTAAAACTATATATACATATACTTAAAAAACTTAAAAAAATATACGTATATGCACTTAAATAACTGTATATACATATACTTAAAAAAAACTATATATAAGTATACTTTAAAAACTATATATACATATACTTTGTATCTATAATCTATAATTCGAAAATGGAAAAAATACAAGATCACAGTCAATCACCCTCACTCTGGAGCTCCATGCAAGATCTCACCTGGTGGGGTAAGAATGATTCTGAGAAAGGTGAGGTCAGTCCAGAATTACACGGGAGGAGCTTGTCAATGATCTCAAGGGAGCTGGGAGCAGAGAAATGCTGGATATGACCCCAAGAACACCATCCCCACCGGGCATTTCTCTGCCTCCAAACACGGCGAGTGGAGTTGATGCCAAAGAGCTCAATTTTGGTCTCATCTGACCATATCACATTCTCCCAAGCTTTCTCTGAATCATTCAGGTGTTCATTGGCAGACTTCAGATGGGCCTGTACATGAGCCTTCTTGAGCAAAGGGACTTTGCGGGCACTGCAGGATCTCAATCCATTACGGCGAAGTGTGTTACTAATGGTTTTCTTGGTGACTCTGCTCCCAGCTCCCTTGAGATCATTGACAAGCTCCTCCTGTGTAATTCTGGACTGACCTCACCTTTCTCAGAATCATTCTTACCCCACCAGGTGAGATCTTGCATGGAGCTCCAGAGTGAGGGTGATTGACTGTGATCTTGTATTTCTTCCATTTTCGAATGATCGCACCAACAGTGCTCTCTTTCTCACCAAGCTTCTTGCTGATGGTCTTGTAGCCCATTCCAGCCTTGTGCAGGTCTACAATCTTGTCCCTGACGTCCTTTGATAGCTCTTTGGTCTTGCCCATGGTGGTCGAGAGATTTGAACGGAAGAAACTGATTCTGTGACAGGAGTCTTTTATACAGGGACAGGACTAATTTGTGTGCCTCATGTGTCTGTGGGGGTCAGAATTCTTGCTGGTTGGTAGGGGATCAAATACTTATTTCCCTTAATTAAATACAAATTAATTTATAACTTTTATTTAATGTTTTTTTCTGGATTTTTTGTTGATATTCTGTCTCTCTCTGTTAAAATAAACCTTCCATAAAAATTATAGACTGTTCAAGTCTTTCTAAGGGGGTAAACTTACAAAATCAGCAGGGGATCAAATACTTATTTCCCCCACTGTATACCTAGAAACTATATGTATATATATACACTTACAAACCTGTATATACAAATACTTTAAAAAGTATATATATATACACTTACACTTACAAACCTATATATATATATATATATATATATATACCGTATATATACACTTAAAAATATATATACAGTATATACACACATAAAAAACCTATACATACATACATTTATATATATATATATATATATATTTATATACACACTTCAAAAACTATATATACAGTGTATCACAAAAGTGAGTACACCCCTCACATTTCTGCAAATATTTTATTATATCTTTTCATGGGACAACACTATAGAAATAAAACTTGGATATAACTTAGAGTAGTCAGTGTACAGCTTGTATAGCAGTGTAGATTTACTGTCTTCTGAAAATAACTCAACACACAGCCATTAATGTCTAAATGGCTGGCAACATAAGTGAGTACACCCCACAGTGAACATGTCCAAATTGTGCCCAAATGTGTCAATATTTTGTGTGACCACCATTATTATCCAGCACTGCCTTAACCCTCCTGGGCATGGAATTCACCAGAGCTGCACAGGTTGCTACTGGAATCCTCTTCCACTCCTCCATGATGACATCACGGAGCTGGTGGATGTTAGACACCTTGAACTCCTCCACATTCCACTTGAGGATGCGCCACAGGTGCTCAATTGGGTTTAGTCCATCACCTTTACCTTCAGCTTTCTCAGCAAGGCAGTTGTCATCTTGGAGGTTGTGTTTGGGGTCGTTATCCTGTTGGAAAACTGCCATGAGGCCCAGTTTTCGAAGGGAGGGGATCATGCTCTGTTTCAGAATGTCACAGTACATGTTGGAATTCATGTTTCCCTCAATGAACTGCAGCTCCCCAGTGCAAGCAACACTCATGCATCCCAAGACCATGATGCTACCACCACCATGCTTGACTGTAGGCAAGATACAGTTGTCTTGGTACTTCTCACCAGGGCGCCGCCACACATGCTGGACACCGTCTGAGCCAAACAAGTTTATCTTGGTCTCGTCAGACCACAGGGCATTCCAGTAATCCATGTTCTTGGACTGCTTGTCTTCAGCAAACTGTTTGCTGGCTTTCTTGTGCGTCAGCTTCCTTCTGGGATGACGACCATGCAGACCGAGTTGATGCAGTGTGCGGCGTATGGTCTGAGCACTGACAGGCTGACCTCCCACGTCTTCAACCTCTGCAGCAATGCTGGCAGCACTCATGTGTCTATTTTTTAAAGCCAACCTCTGGATATGACGCCGAACACGTGGACTCAACTTCTTTGGTCGACCCTGGCGAAGCCTGTTCCGAGTGGAACCTGTCCTGGAAAACCGCTGTATGACCTTGGCCACCATGCTGTCGCTCAGTTTCAGGGTGTTAGCAATCTTCTTATAGCCCAGGCCATCTTTGTGGAGAGCAACAATTCTATTTCTCACATCCTCAGAGAGTTCTTTGCCATGAGGTGCCATGTTGAATATCCAGTGGCCAGTATGAGAGAATTGTACCCAAAACACCAAATTTAACAGCCCTGCTCCCCATTTACACCTGGGACCTTGACACATGACACCAGGGAGGGACAACGACACATTTGGGCACAATTTGGACATGTTCACTGTGGGGTGTACTCACTTATGTTGCAGCTATTTAAACATTAATGGCTGTGTGTTGAGTTATTTTCAGAAGACAGTAAATCTACACTGCTATACAAGCTGTACACTGACTACTCTAAGTTATATCCAAGTTTTATTTCTATAGTGTTGTCCCATGAAAAGACATAATAAAATATTTGCAGAAATGTGAGGGGTGTACTCACTTTTGTGATACACTGTATATACTTAAAATACTAAATACATATGTAGGGTAGCTCAGTGGTTAAGGTACTTGACTAGTAATCTGAAGGTTGCCAGTTCAAGACCCGTCACCGCTTACCACTGTTACCACTGTTGGGCCCTTCAGTGGTTGTATGGCACCCCTGGAACCAAGAGGGTTTGGGGTTCCAACAGTGGCTGCATGGCAGAGCTGGGATTTGAACCTGTAACAATTCAATTGATAGCCCATCTATTACCTAACTAATGTTGCCAATCAGAAAACTATATAATCATGTCTGTGCAGGTTCCCGGCCAGCCGGCAGCTTCTTCTAAGATTGGAACCCAGCACCACATGACTGCCCAATGCTGTAAATGTACATAAACATGAGTGAGTGAGTGAGTGAGGAAATGGGATCCAGACACAACAGTTCCCTCTTATTTGTTTGGAAAGAGAGAGCGAGGGACGACTCGGCACAAAGGAAAACGGAACACACACACACACGCTCACACACACACACACACACACTCACACACACTCACACTCACACACACACACACACTCACACACACACACACACTCACACACACTCACACACACACACACACACACGCAGCATGTCTGGGCATGTAGTTCCACATTCAGCACTTCAGTCCGTGTTACTCACCCCTCGTTCTCTATTAAACAACACTCACATTTTCCCTCGCCGTCTTTAAAAGTCCGACTCGCCGCCGCTGATTTATTTCTGACACCGTTTTTACCTGCAAACAAACACTCGGACTTCTCTGAAGGGTCCGGCGTCCTGTTCGGAGGTGTTAGCTTCTCATGAGCGGATCAATAGACCTGAACGGCTGTGTTTACAGACTGCTTCTGAAACCAAGCCGTTATCTGGCTTTATTTAATCGGCGTCCCGGGCCTAAACTCAAGGACGTGTCACCATATAAATAAGCTACTGTACACAGATTCATGGTGAACGCGGTGAGAAGCTCGAGCAGGAGGGTTCAGGTCAGGATTATGGATTCATCCGTTCACCTCATACAGTCTGGATAAAGCAAACACTGGGAAACACTAGACACAAGGCTGGAATACCCTGGTCAGGGTGCTCGTCCATCTCAATGCTTCTGCCACCAATGATAGCAGAACCTGTGGGTGCTGCACAGCACACTGATCCTGAGAGCTTTGTCTGTGAGGAGTTTGACATGTTTTCCCTATGTCTACTTCTACTTTCCCTATGTTTTCTCTCACCTGCCCAAAACAACCAGAAGGTGGATTGTCTGCTCTAACGTGTGATGTGTTTGGCTTCAACCCCAAGGGTTCGGCTTCTCCATCAGACTCTGAGTTTTTGGTTCTCCCTACTGCGCTTGTTTTGGTGTTCTGGTTTTGAATATGCCGCTCATATTCCTCTTCCGACACGTGTACAGCCCTCCTCTTCTCGCCCCTGCATTCTGCACAGGCGCCTCTTCCCAGCCACACATAGTCCGGCCCAAACCCTGCAGACACGGTGGCCAGTTAGTATCTGCTGCAGGCGCTGCCAATTATGCCCGCTAGATGGCGCCCCGTCGACCGGTGGCAACACCGAGTTTCAAACCGAGGAGTGCTGATGTGCAAGCGGAATATCCAAAGGTTGACCAAATTTAGCACGGGTAGGCTGCTTAGGTCCAGCATAGGTCACTCGACAATCCAGAATCAGAATCATGTATTCATCCGTTCACCTCACGCAGTCTGGATAAAGCAAACACTGGGAAACACTAGACGCCAATCCATTGCAATGGCACTATACCGAGAGCCTGGTCGGTGGGGAGTTTGGCATGTTTTCCCTCTGTTTTTTTCTACACTAGAAGTAGCGGCGACAGGACAGTTTCCGGTTCCTCCCACTGCGCTTGTTGTGGTGTTCTGGTTTCGGATATGCCGCTCGTATTCTCTCAATCCTGTGGTGATACGGTCTGACCGGTCACCAGTTGGTCAGTGGGCACGAAGGGTGACCAAATTTAGCACAGGTAGGCTGCTCGGGTCCTGAATAGGTCACTCGGCAATCCAGACAACCACTAAATGTGTGTCCTGGATGTATAAACGTAAATAAAATCGTACTGAAGGGTATCGTGCAGCGAAAAGGGGGATACACGTGTATAATGTATTGCAATGCATTGTCACTTTAGATGGGGTGTATTTAAGGTGAATTTGCACAGTTTTGCACCACTGCAACCCTGATCAGGATGAATGAATGAATAAATGAAAGAATAAATGAAAGAATAAATGAGTGATTTTGCAAATCTGTGCATAATGCTGACTTTACGTGCATGTCCTTATCCCTTGATTGTTCCACCCATTTTAAAGCCACTTTTAAAAGGTTTTTTTTATTTTTACCAGGGCTAGAGAGTTAAAACAAGCTTTATGGGTCGGATTGAGCATTTAAAAGTCATAAAAGCAGGTAAATAATGGTTTTATAACCTCAAAAGAGAAGAAAAAACGCCCTCGTAAAAACGATTGAGAAAGGATTCTGACGGGACAACAAAGGGGGGCGGGGCTAAGCGAGAATCCCCGCCTCTCTCGGGCCGCTCGGCGAATCACATCGCGATATGCAAATGAGATGACGTCATGCCAGCCGATCCCCATATCCTTTAGTTTAGCGCTGCAGCAGAAACTCACCGAGCAAACAGGAACACAGGAGTGTGTGTGTGTGTGTGTGTGTGCCCGTATGTGCCAGGGAGGGGCACCTATTCGGAGGAACTACCACCACCCAGACCACCGGCGACCCCCGGAATACGTTAGCACTGCGGCCGGCCGAACCCCGGTGGAGATCCGCGCTCGGTGCTGGACTGGGCATCGCGGTTGGCATTGCTTCGGATTGGCATACAGAGACTCTACGTGCCAATCCGCACCCTTCATAGCGTCGCCCGAGCTTTGCGGAGTGCCAGGCTGCCAACATGCCGAGCTCCCTGTTCCCCGAGCTGGAGAGGAACGGCAGCAGCAGCAGTGGCAGCAGCAGCAGCGGCAGTGGCAGCAGCAGTCAGGGGGTTGACGCCCTGGACGAGCAGAGAGCCCTGCACATCGCCCTGGGTCAGCTCACCCTGCTCGGTCTGGACGGGGATGAGAGCCCGGTGTGCGACAACGAGCCCCGGAGGAAGAGCGTCAACATGACCGAGTGTGTGCCCGTGCCCAGCTCCGAGCATGTGGCCGAGATAGTGGGCAGACAAGGTGGGCACCGCTGGCTCTTTTTTTTGTTCGGAATCGCAGTGTGCATGCCAACGTTGCATTGTTATGTCATGCCATGTGTCATGCCCATGCAGTGGTACACCCATGCACATTCTTTACATTTACATTAGTGCGAGGTTGTTTTTTTACCTGTACGGCATGAAAACAGAGAAATGTGCCGGTGCAGAGTGTGTTTACTTAAACGAGCAAAACAGGAAACACATTTATGGTTTATTTATTTATGTTTATTATAGTTATGGGGTTTATACGTGGTTTGATTAGTTTTTAAAGCATGCATACCATGTGATTATTACTATTATTATTATTACTGATATTATAATAACGAGTATTTGTTTTTATATTTTAAGTATTATAATAGTTAATATTATTTATATTTTATAATTATTGTTAGTATTACTATAATGTTATTATTATTGCTATTATTATTATTATTGACATTATTATAATAATGAGTATTTTAAAATAATATTTTAATTATTATAAGAGTTTATAAATAATTTTAAAATTTGACATTAATATAGTAATTGTTATTTTATTATTGTTTTTATTATAATAGTAGAATTATTTTTGTTTCTATATTATTTGTTATTTACACAGTTATAATTATTATTATTCATATTAATGTATTATAATACTTATTATTAATATTGTTATTATTAATGATATTATTATAATAATTATTTGTATTATTGCTGGTATTATTATAATGGTTATCATTATTGCTATTATTATATTTTTTATAATTATTTTTTATATTATTATTGCTATTATTATTATTATTAATATTGACATTAATATAATAATATGTTTTTATTGTTTTTATTATAATAGTTATTATTATTATTATTATTATTATTGGCGATTTTATAATAATTATTGTTTATATAATTATTGCTATTATTAATATTATTACTATTAACATTAATATAATAATTATTATTTTATTATTGTTTTTATTATAATAGTGGAATTATTTATTTTTATAATGTTTGTTATTTACACAATTATAATTATTATTATTAATCTTTTTAGCACTATTATAATAGTATTATAATAATTAATATTGTTATTATTATTGATATTATTATAATAATTATTATTTATATTTTTTAATTATTCAATAGGAGAATCATGAATGGTTCTTTTATGGTTCCACTTTAAAGAACCCGTTCTTGCACTTTATTTATTGATTCTGGTCACATTGTTTAGCGTTATTATGCACTTAAACCTCCCTCAATAAAACACACGACACAGAAAATACCAAAAATGCCAGAGCAGGTCCGGTTCTAACCCTGAGAACCTTTAGAACCTCTAAAACAGCCGTAGAACCGGGTCGTTTTTTTTGTGAATTGGGCCTCAGTGGTTTGTTGTTATTGTGGCCTGTACGTCACTCCGCCCATCATGAACATGAACATATAGAATCTGTCTTAGCATTGATACAGGTTCTAACAAAACAGTGCTAAAAGGTTCCTGAGTAGTTGAGTAAAGAGAACCATTTTAGTTCCCGGTGGAACCATTTCGGGTCGGTTCTTTAGCCTCTTTGTTTTTAAGTGGATGTCATGTTTGCATCCTGCAAAGCTCAAACACAAAGCACAAAACATGGACAAGATTTCTTTGTTGTTCTTCATCTTCATCAATGCGTCTAACGCCACGGCAGAGGTAGAACCGGGCAGCGTGGACGCCAAGATCTTGCCAAAATTTGGTGTTCCAGCCTGGCTGAAAGTTTCATATGCATTGATGATGATTCTGGTGTTGTTCCTGGGTGGGCAGCACTGCTGTGTTGTTGTTGTTTTTTTGGAAAAGCCATCATGGTTCCTGATGCCCATTTTAGGAACCATTTACCTAAAAAAATGCGTTTGGTACCCTGATGATGGTTCTTCTGAGCGTGTCTGAGCTCCATCATGCTCTTTGTTCCTCCAGAGCCGTTATTCCCCCGGTAGGACAATAGAACTCTGGATATGCTGAGCAGAACCCTGTTGAGAAGCCATTTAGGGTGGAGGAATGTTCCATTTATTGGCTTTTAAGCCTTTCTTGGTATTCCTGGGTCGCCTCCAGACGTACCGCCACCCTAATCAGGATGGAGCAGCTACTGACTGGCGTGTTGTTGTTATTGGCATCGTGCGGGCGCTCTGGTGTCTCCGTCTCTTTGTCCTGCTCTGCCTTCTGGTTTCTCTTTGTTGTTGAATCCGGTTGATTCACCCCGACAGTTTATTATTATTATTATTACCCAGCATATGCCACGTTTGCCACATGCCATGCACACGTACCCGCTGTGGGGTCGTTGTTATTGGGCTGAGGAGCTTGTTTTTGTAAACAGCATCATGCACCGCCCTCCGTTCCTGACCGTTATAACAAAAATGAAACCGCTAGCTCGTTCTTTTCATTCTCTTTGCCTGTTTTGCCTTCTTGCTGCAGAACAAAGAGAGAACATGCCAAATTGTAAGTGGAATTCCAAACTGGTTTAGTTTTAATAACCCTCACAGTGGTGCTCCGGGGTGCGAGGGAGGGAGTGCCTCATGAGGGATTCCTCATACCTGCTGCAGTTACACCCTCTGCTGGCTGGTCGATGGTCCTGCACAGAGACGGGGGATAAGGGAACCATTTTTACCTAGTTTTTCCTGTTGGGCCCCTGAGCAAGGCCCTTAATTCTTAATTGTGTGCACTGTACCTGGTGCTACTCGCATGGATGTTTTATTCAGGTAGTCGGTCATGTTTTCGTTTGTGAGTAGAACCATTCTGGATCTGTGATACGGCTGAGCTATCGACCTGGCCGGGCGTTCGTACAGGTACAGTTTGCTGTGGTAGGAGGAGAGGGGAGGTCGACTGGGTTCCTCAGTGCTGCTGCAGTGGTGACCTCTGCTGGCCGGTTGAGGTGCTGCGCCAGGGATGGATTATTCCCGGACAGCAGTGCCTCTCTATGATTAGACAGCATAACGGGCATCGGTCTGTCCTGCCGCGCCACTTCAATCATGCCACTTATCACAGGTCAGACGGGTCGGGTGGTGCCAGGCTGTGCCTGTCTGCACACCCTCAACACTTCTGCTCTACTCCTGGGTTCGGAACAGGAACCTGTAACCATGTACTGATGAGAACGTTCCTCCTGGTGAAATGAGGGAAACTCCAGATTCAGCGTTTCTCCCCCGGTTGCTATTTTTGAGCCGGACCCTCGGTGTGCCGAACATGTGGTTTCAATTTATGCTCGACAAAAAAGAAGCGAGTCCTTGTTCCCGGAGTTTAAAAACAGGCCGGGAGTAACGGCGGCGTGTTCCAACCTTCCCAAACGTTCCCAAATGTGTTCTGAGTTAGTCTGGAGGTTTTTTGTTTGATTTTTGGTGCAGTAATCATTTTATTTTTGCTTCTTGTGTTGATGATGTTCACCTGATTCAAACCAGAATGATTAAAATAGTTTTTATTCAAGTAAATTTATTTAAACTGCTGATTATTAAAATATAGAAAATGTGAAAACACAAAGTTTGAGGACTTTACACCTCCTGCGAAACCCAATAACATTTCTTATTGTGTTTCTTATTTATTTTATTTATTTATGTATTTTGTTTTATTTGTATTTTTTAAAAATATTTTTAAAATATATTTTTGTATTAAAAATGTATATATATATATATATATATATATATATATATATATATATATATATATACTTAAAAAATTCAGTTGTTTTATTTTTTTGTTTGTTAATTTTTTATATTTTAAATTTGTTTATTTGAACCGCTTCTTTTCACTTTTATATGTGATCACAGTTGTAAGTCGTTTCGGATAGAAGCGTCGACTGAACGTCGGGAAGGACGAATAAAATAAAGATGATGTCTTTTATTTTTTCATTTTAAGGATTCAAATTAAATCTTCTTGTGTTTTTCCCTAAACGCAGGTTGCAAGATCAAAGCCCTGCGTGCCAAGACCAACACCTACATCAAGACCCCGGTTCGAGGGGAGGAGCCTGTGTTCGTGGTCACCGGGAGGCGGGAGGACGTGGCCATGGCTCGGCGGGAGATCATCTCGGCGGCGGAGCACTTCTCCATGATCCGGGCGTCCCGGAACAAAAACAGCAGCGTGAACGGGAGCGCGGCGGTGCCCGGGCCGCCCAACCTCCCGGGGCAGACCACCATCCAGGTGCGGGTGCCGTACCGCGTCGTGGGACTGGTGGTGGGTCCGAAGGGCGCGACCATCAAGCGCATCCAGCAGCAGACGCACACCTACATCGTCACGCCGAGCCGCGACAAGGAGCCGGTGTTCGAGGTGACGGGCATGCCGGAGAACGTGGACCGGGCGCGGGACGAGATCGAGGCGCACATCGCCGTCCGCACGGGCGCCGGGCTGATCGAATTCGCCAGCGCCACCGATGACAACGACTTCCACGCCAACGGGACGGACGTGGGCTTCGAGATGCACGCTTCCGGCGCCGCCCACTCCAGCTTGTGGGGCAAGAGCAGCGCCAGTGCCAGCGCGACTCCCAGTTTGGCGCGCAAACCCTTCGCCAGCTACCGCAACGATAGCTCCAGCTCGCTGGGCAGCGCGTCCACAGATTCCTACTTCGGCACCAATTACAGCCCGCCGAGCCCCGCCCTCAGCTACAACAACAATAACAACAACAACAACCTGAACAGCTCCTTTGTTTACGGTGAGATGCTGTCGCCCGATTGCGCCGACCTCGCTTTCGACTCGGCGCCCGGATTCGACCCGGCGCCCGGTTTGCTCTGGTCGCAGTACGAGCGCAGCCTGAACGCCGCTACTTCAAGCTTCCCGTCCAGCGCTTCCGCCAACGCTAACGCCAACTCGGCCCTCGCCAATCAGAGGCGGGCGAGCGGAATCAGCCAGCCTCGCTTAAGCCCGCCTCTTAATCATGTGGGCGGAGTCAGCGATCACCCGCTAGCCCGGAGGGTCCGGAGCGACCCGGGCGGCGGATCCCTGACCTTCCCGGGCTACGCTAGCATTTCCGTGCATCTTCCCGGTCTGCCCTCCGATTCGTCCGCATCTTCCTCGTCCTCGTCGTCCTCGTCTTCTTCCTCGGGGACGAGCCGGAAGGGCAGCCGGGATTGTTCGGTGTGCTTCGAGAGCGAGGTGATCGCCGCCCTGGTGCCGTGCGGTCACAACCTGTTCTGCATGGAGTGCGCCAACCGGATCTGCGAGCGCAGCGACCCCGAGTGCCCCGTGTGCCGCGTCGCAGTCACTCAGGCAATACGTATATTCTCCTAAAACCGCCAGGACTGAAACGTTCACGACTTTTTAGCACCAGGAACCACCGGAATCTCAGACGTTCCGGCATTCCGGAATCCTTCAACTGCTTCAGCGACTCCTCTATAATGTCCAATAATATAACGTTTATCGTAGGTGTAAATAGAAACGTACATAAAGCTGCAGTATCTGAATAAAGAAAAAAAAGGGAAACCCAGTAGAGGGCGCCGGTGAGACGTATATAATTATATACTATAGCGTAGCTACAGGACGAGTCTTCATCCTCTAGTGCATGTTTCATTATTAAAGCCTCGTATATCGTAGTTCTAGTGCAGGAATTATCCCAGAGTCCGAAGGTACGGAGACCGTTAGTGACGCCGGACGAGCAGCAGCTATCGATCATCATCAGTCGCCGAGGACCCAGAACGTATCGCATCCCGCACACGACATGTACAGAACCAGAACCAACACGCGGCGCCGGAACACCGCCGGAAGTATTCGATTCTTTTTGACTTGAAGATTTGGTATGACGCAGATGTTTACAGATGTTTTAATTTAAGTTCAGTGAACTTTTTATTATGTGTTTTTTAATTCTGTAGCTGGGGTGGATAAATATACAGTTTATTTTTTATTTCTTATTTTGTAGTAAAACAGCCTCCGGGCGACGAACACTGTATGATCCGAACATGACGGACATGTTGGGGGCGTGTCTTCATTTTGAACAGTATTCCTGATCAGAAACAGAACAGAAAGGACATTTTTGACTCAGTTGACCCAGCGTATTTTTTATTCAGTAATATAAATCATATTTTATTCTATATTATTAGGTAATAAATGTATAATGAATCTCAGTAACGCCGGACACACCGACATCATTTCCTCTTTCTATAGAGTTTGTATGGATTGGGGTGGCAGTGGGACTTACAGACTTCTGTTGCACCACTATAGTTTTAGTATTTCTATTTTACTACGTTTGTTTACCACTTCTTTCTGTATATGTAGGTGAAGTTACTTGAGCGTAAAAGTACTTTATTGAACAAAAAAAAAATACAAAGTATATTTTATTTTATGATATAAAGAAAATGGCCTTTAACCTCACGGTCGAATACTAATATTATATTTGCTGAAACAAGATTTAAATGTATGGAGAGTTTTATTTTTCTGACCTTTAAAGTTCTACATGATCAGTAATGGTGCTACTTCATGTTTTTTTAAGTATTTCTATATAAGTCCAATAAAAATGGTACAAGAAAACATCGTCTGCTTTGTGTTTTTGTTTGTGGCGTCCATAATAATAACGATTTTTATGATGATTTTTACTCCTACATATATGAAATGACTTTAATAAAAACTATTATATATTATGTTTAATTCATATTTATTTTATTTTATTTATTTAATAATTATACATAATATATATTAGTTTTTATTAAAGTAACTTTATTCACACCGCTGATTATTAAATAACATATAAAAAATGTGAAAACACAAACTTTGAGGACTTTACATCCCCTGTAAAATTCATAACATTTTTATTGTTTTTTATTTATTATATTTATTTTTGTATTTTATTTTTTATGTATTAAATTATTTTTATATTGTATATTTTAAATTTTTATATATTTTAAATTTTTTATATATTTTATTTTTTAATTTTTTAGTTTCTTTTTTTTTTGCACTTTTTTAAGTTGTTTAATTTTTTATTTTTGAAAAATCTTATTTTTTGTAATTTTTTTATGAATTAATTTTAATTCATTGATTTAATTTATTTTTTAATAAATTTTTTTGATATTAAATTTTTTTTTTTTTATATAATTTGACTGCAGTCGATGTTCCGATGCATCCCGGTGCTCTGTTCAGGCCACTGAATTTGCCAAACCACAACCAGGGTGCAGTAATACTAGAACAGGACAGGCCTTCACCTCCCTCTGGACAGATACTCCAGTCTTCTGGGAAGGCTTCCTACCAGTAGTGTGTCTGTGGGAATTTGTGCCACTTCAAAAGCATCAAAAAGTTGGTCACTGGGGTTTGAGGTCCAACCAAACTTGTCCAAAAGTATTTGGATGCCTAATCGTGAGTTTGTCGGACGCCCCGTTTCAAAACTAGAAAGCTAGAACAGCCGCTATTCTGAAGTATGTCTGTGGGAATTTGTGCCTGTTCAGTAGTACAAAAGGGCATTTGTATGGCTGGGTACTGAAGGTGTACCAGTTCATCCCAGAGCTGTTGAGTGGGGCTGAGGACAGGGCTGTGTGCAGGATGCTGGAGTTTCTTTGAACTAATGCACAGGGACAGTCATGCTAGAACAGGAAAGGACCTTCCCTAAACTCTTGCTGCAAAGTCAGTTGTTGATTTATTAAACCTGTTAGCCACTGCTGTGTTTTATATGTGCGTTGAGAAGCGGAAGCTTTTCCCTCTTCATGTGGACGAAAGGGTCAGGAGGTTCAAACCGACCCTGAATCTGCACCGTCGCGAGCTGGACGTTGGCGCTCCGGTGCTGATCGGTGTTGGCGCTGCCGCTGCAGAGCCGCGTGGTTTCCTCACGGAAACGCTGACTGAAGCGAATTCTGCCGTGCCGCCGGATAACGAGCGCCGCCGCCGCCGCCACCGGCCCTGACGATCGGCTTCAGACGGTAACGATCAAACCGGCCCTCGTAATAAAAACCACACGGTGAGGAAGCGCTCCAGCTCTCTCACTCGCTCTCTCTCACTCGCTCTCTCTCACCCCGAAAAGAGCTGATGAGCCATTCCTCCAAATTCAGAACACGTGCCCGTCGGTCCTGGTCTCGCTCTGAGTGCCGGGCTGGAGCCGCGCCCGCTCCCGGAGCCGGAGATGATGCCAGGCGACTGTGAAGAGCCAGAGGTTCATATTACGTGGTGTTTTCCATTCAGCTTCATTTCCTTTAATGTGTCCTCAGAAGAAGCAGGACGGGGGCCAGCTGTGCCCGCTGTGACAGGGGCACTTAAGGTTCCATCCAAGGCCAAAAGTATGTGGACATACAAATGGCAGTTTACTGTTTCAACTGATCAGCAGCATGTCCTTAAAAAGTTGGGACAGGGGCAGATTCAGCTCCGTGTGTCTTATGACTGCAGGCAGGCCAGTCTAGCACCTGCACTGTCTTACTAGGCAACCATCTCTGAACCCGGGCTCTCACGGGGCATCTCCAGCGAGACTCGAACCCGGGTCTCCCCACAGTGATTTACAACCTCTTCTGTCGTCTCTGGGATATATCGGAATGCTGACTGTAGGTCAGGCTTGACAGAATCATCCAGCACTAGCACCCGCTCCTGTAACTGAATGGAAGTGGAATCGAAACGTAGTGGAAAGCCGTCCAGAAGGGCACAGACTCTGCATCGATGCCAGTGATGCGGTTGGCATGGGGAGCGTCTCCGCTCGTCCTCGCCGCCTGTGCGCGTCGATTTTCCTCCTCTCTGTTTTTACATAAGGTGCCAGGGTACCAGGGTGCCAGTTATCCGGAGGCGGAGCGGCTGGTGTAAATATAACCCGATTCCTCTCTGAAACAGGGCCAGAGAGCGAGCGAGAGAAAGAGAGAGAGAGAGAGAGAGAGAGAGTGCCCGGCCGAGAGCTTTGATCGACCTTTCACCAACCCGGAAGCTCTGACTTCTCCTGG